>NC_060122.1:258418631-258721662 GCF_021461395.2 Schistocerca americana | reverse complement strand
GGGGAGAGAGTGTCTGAGGGTAGCAGTCATTAAACATTTTTCATCCTGGCGAGATCTTTTCACGGACTTTAATTGAACAACTTTCACCTCCGAATGCTCTAATATTTTGTTCAGTCAAATCTATCAAATATGCATAGAGATAAATGACACTCGTGTTAAAATAAGAGTGGTGGTAAGTTCCTATGAAACCGAACCCCAGGCTTAAACACTGCTTAATCTATCTTAAACTAACTTAAGCTAAGGACAACACACACACACACACACACACACACACACACACACATGTCCGGGGGAGGACTCGAATTCCGACGGGGGGAGTTAAAATAAGGGATATCAGAGATTTCACGTAAGTATTTAGTGCTGATTTTTCTCACGTGGTATTCGAAGAATGGACGATCAAGTAAAAGTCTAGCCTGAAAGTGGTTCTATAGTTACACGTGAATTGCAGAGTAGTGATGCATGCGCTCATATTATGTGCGTCCTATGCATGTAGGATGCTGTAGAGTATATTATTTAATAAAAATAAGAATGTTGTTCATACATTTATAGCTACTATTACCGCTACTGTAGCATGTGCCTCCAGTCCTTCATTATTTCGCATGTATGTGCGTTATTACAGAGCGTTCCACGCGTTTGTCTTACGATTTAACAGTTTCCTCCGACGGAAACAATGTTAAAGTGAAACAGGCTCGGCCGTTGATGAGCACAATACACTTAAGTAGCATTCGATTCGACTGGCTCGCGTTGTGGAATGCTTTGCTGCTCGGCTATTAGTGAGACTCACGTTAACTTTAGGCACACACTGGGGTGACAAAAGTCATAGAATACCCCCAAATGCCGTGTCGGACCTCCTTTTGTGTCGCATAGTGCAGAAACTCGACTTGACATGGATTCAACAAGTAGTTGGAGGTCACCAGTCGCCATCAGAGATATTGAGCCATACTGCCCCTACAGCGGTCCGTAACAGCGAACTGTTGCCGGTGCAGAATTCTGTGGATGAAGTGACATCTCGATTATGTGTCATTCGATGGAGTTAATGTCGTGCAATCTGTGCAGCCCAATCATTCGCTCGAACTGTCCAGAATTTTTTTCAAACTAGTCAGGAATAACTGAAGCCCGGTGACGTGGCGCATTATCGTCCATAAAAAATTCCATCGTCGTTTGAGAACATGAAGGCAATCAAATGCTCCAGATGGTCTCCAGGTAGTGGAACATAACCATTTCCAGTCAATGAATGGTTCAGTAGGACCGGAGGACTCAGTCCATTAAATGTAAACTCAGCCCTCACCAAAATGGAGGTACCACGAGCTTGCACTATGGCTTGTTGGCAACTTGGGTCCATGGTTTCGTGGGGTCTGCATCACATTCGAATCCTACCATCAATTATTACCACCAGAAATCGGGACTCATCTGACCACGCCAAGGTTTTCCTATCGTCTGTGGTCCAACCGATGTGGTCACGAGCCCAGGAGAAGTGCTGCAGGCGATGTCGTGCTGTTACCAAAGACATTCGCGTCGGTCATCTTCTGCCGTAACCTATTAACGGCAAATTTCACCGCACTGTCACAACAGATAAGTTCGTTGCAATTCCCACATTGATGTCTGCAGTTATTCCACACAGTCTTGGTTGTCTGTTAGCGGTGACAACTACTCAAACAACTCTTCTCACGGTCTTTAAGTGAAGGCCATCGGCCGCTGTGTTGTCCGTGGTGAGAAGTAATGCCTGAAATTTGGTGTTATCAGCACGCTCTTGACACTGTGGATTTACCTAATGATTTCCAAAATGGGATGTCCCATGCGTCTAACTCCAAATACCACTCCGCGTTCAAAGTCCGAAAGGTACCGTCGTGCGGCCTTAATCACTTCGGAAATCTTTTCACAGGGATCTCCTGAGTACAAATGACAGCTCCGCCAATGTGTTGCCCTTTTATACACTGTGGACGCGGTACTACTGGAATCTGTATATACGCATATCGCAATACCATTAGTTTCATCGCCTCAGTGTAGATTACAGTTAACTTGACTGGAGAACAGTAATTCGTGTTAAGTCACAATTAAGTTTCTTTGTTTTCTACTGACAAGGAATACTGCAACAGAAATGTGTTCTGTTATAATTTTTATGAAAAGTTTTCAACAACTAAGGCGATTGTTTAAGTGATTTCAAATGATCACTTTCAGTTAGAAGATTCCTTCTGTAACTTTTGTAGGATTAGACCTCCCACATAAAGATGTCCTCTCTGCTTTTACTTGCACTGAACTCTTCAGCGACAAGCATTGATGCTTCTCTCGTATACTTTATAACCTTCCATCAGCATATCATTTCGGTCTTTTCTTATTACGAGGAATCATATCAGTATATTATACTGAATACAAACTATGAACATCAGAGTAAATAATACCACATATGTCACAATCACTTTACACTTTGTTTACTTGCTGCAAATTTAACAGTTCTGTCAACTCTTTCTCTCATCAAACTTAGCCCCTCTGAAATTCGATTTCTCCTTTTCAGCTGAAGTCAACAAAGTAAGTAACTGCTGAACAGGGATACAAACGCATCTTCTGTGGTACAGAGAATTCCTGGCAATATTTTAAAAGTTTTCCCAGCCGTTTCCCGTAACACGTGGACTAATGAGATAATTCATCATGCAAGGTTACTGAGAGTCTCTTACTGTCAATGGTGTATAGCACGTTCTTTGTATTCATGTTTCATTGAATGTCGGAATACCTTTAATACTTGGTTGGGGTTCCCATGTAAACTTCGTCCGAATTTAGTTCTGACAAGGCTGCTGAACACTTTAAACACTTGGGCAGTTTATGTCACTAATCTCTTGCCACACTGCAATATTACACACATTAACAGACAAGTCGAGAAGTTCCTAGCTATGGCCGTTGATGAAGCCTTAACAAGTGTTTGGTTAAGAGAGAAACTCCTGATTTCTACGGTGACTATGGCAGTCCACCACCTCAAAATAAACACGAAAATGTGGAAAAAGGATTCGCAATCGCACCGCGTGATATCAGCCATCTGGAGTGCTTTTGAGAGAGGGCAGTCGGTATGAAAAAAATATTGCTGATAGCTTATCGTCCGATACGACTGATTCGGTGACATTGGCGACAGCAGGTCAATCCAAAAATTGGAAGCACCTACCGCACTCTGAAGAAAGCATGAATAAAAATAAACTTCCATATGAAACAATGGGTGCCTGTATTTAAAATTCATTCTTCACCTTATTGTTTGGACGCAGAATGCCTTTCCCATTTCTAGGTAACTTACATATGTGTGTAGTTAACAGGGAAAATGCGAACAAATCAACGTGTTTCGTGAGTGCGATAACAATGAAATTTCTTCTATCTTATTTATACGGTGCGTATAGGCTCAGAAAAGCGTTAATAACGAAGTACTACGGAAACCAGGACTGTATTCCAACAAAATTATAATAATGTGCGAAAAAGAACTATCATGCACTATAACAATTTATCTAGAATCACCTCACATTTACAGAAACTGACCGAGCGAAATGCGAGGAACTTTCAAAATCGGCGAAACAAAAATTACGAATAATATCGCTTACATGATAACAGTCGGCGGGTATTGTGACCACGGTGGAGTTTTTGCTCTCAGAACAATTTCTTGTCTGTCCTCGCATTTCTAGCACCTGTCACTCTCCGTTGTTGAACAGAAATTCTTAATTTATGAGAGCTTATAAGACGTTAACGGTCATTAGATGAAAACTTAAAGCCGCATATTGCATTAGCTTTATAATAAGCAGCCTACTGAACGTATGCGACTGAAGTGGCGTCATATCAATTGACATGACTTTTGGGAACAAACTGTAAGCGTACGAAAAAAAAAACAGGAGGAATTCGAAATACTATATGTTGACTGGTGGTTTTAAGAATATATCGACATGAAAAACGAAAAACAGTACCATTCAACTGTTTGATACAAAGATTGACAGTGCATTCCTGTCGTCATAATTGAAGCATGCACTATGACCAGATTCACTTGAATCTGAATCCCATAAAACAGTGCACGTGGTAATGGCTGACGCTTCTCGAATGCTGGATTTTCAGAATGCCTGTAATATGTTTAGAATCTCGTTTACAGTTCACTGAGAGTGTCCGTGACACTAAAATAAAATGCGACGAATCATGCAACTATTAAGTCAGTTTTCTCTTTTTTCTGTGTTTTCTTTTATGTAAAGATTGCAGACAAAGTAATATTACTCTAGATCATGTAAGATTTTGTTTTGAAAAATTCCCTTTTTATATTTTCTTTCAAGGAATCTACGAGTGAGTACCGGGTACAGGGGTGTCACCTGCTTTTCTGACATTCAGAGCTAGATGGTCGTTCGTCTTTGACAACTGTGGGCGGAAAAACCGAAAAGTAGTTCATGATCCTTCTGTGGTAGCTCGTAATACTATAGCATAGTACTAAAGTTACTAATTATTATTGCGAGGGTATAGTTACAAAACTGCTGACCACATTTTGGGTAGAGTAGATAAACTTCTACGGAGCAGGCCAGCTGTTGTAACAAAACAGGAGTGTCATGAGTTACGCCTGTCAGTGCATGAAGTAAGAAAACTTGGTGAAAACTGGAAAATAATAGACGTGAAATCTCTACCTAAATGCCACATAAGTCTCTCTCTCTCTCTCTCTTTCTCTCCCTCTCTCTCTCTTTCTCTCTCTCTCTCGCGCGCGCGTTGCAGCTGGCCCCCAGGTGCAAGAGATTTATGGGACACTATTTAGTCGATTTACTCGTCGACGATTATGAAATTATGATAAGGACAATATAACAGCCAGTGCCCGAGCAGAGAAAGTCTACGATCCGGCTGGGAATGGAACTCAAACCCCTTCAGTTGGCATTCAGTGACGGTGCCCCCGCAGCTGATGTAAGTGAAATGAAAGGAATTCTCATATACAACTACGAAACTATGGGAAACACTCTATTCCACAGGCCCCAGAAAGATATACAAGAGCAGAAGTCTTTTCTAAAACGCAGATGGACCATTAAGAAACTCATTCCTTAACCATCATCTGAAGTACTTCCCAGGCAACCAATCTCAGACGATAAGCAGAAGGATGTTGATGGTTTACTGTAAACTATTTTCGGAGAAAACTGGTGACATCTTGAGGACATCGTATACATCCATCATTGACGATGTACCTATATTGTTCAACACAGGGGTAGAGTAAATTGCTTGTGATTGTTTAGAAGAAGATTCTAGTTATATCTTTAAGTGTAACAGTTACCTCAAGGAGTAGGTAACTGCGCTGTTACATCGGTGTAGTCTGTCATGATGATTTTGAATATTTTAAATGATTGTGAAACAATAAAAAACAATCCGAACTTTCGGTAAAACGGTGAAAAGAAATAACAGTCTTGCAGCAGCCAATTTACACTTTTTTCTAGGATAACAAATGCTAAGTTGTTACAAATATGTAATATGATACAGTATTGCGAGCATTGTACAATAAGATGTAAGTTATTTTGAAAAAAAAGATATCTGCTTTTGAAAATCATTCAAAACTGAGTATGTCCAAGCGGTTTGTGCAAATGAGCACATGTTCATATCTAAGTGTACTTTTTAAAGAAATATTTACATTGTAGATTTTATTTGCAGATATGAACCGCCTTTTGGCACAAAAGTGAAGGCGTTTGTATTGGAACATATTATTTTCGATTGTCTTTGTATGTCTCCTCAAGTGCGATTGGGGAGTGGTGGTGTTGAAGTCTCTCCACAACAAGTTTTCAACGGGAGAGAGATCTTCTGAAAGTGACGGCCATGCTAATAGGCAAAAATACCTTTTGTATCGAGGTATGTGAGGACAGTATGGGCAACAACAACGGCCGGTTATCAAGTCGTACTCAGATGGCAGACGCGTATACGCTACTTCACACTGCTTTAACTCTGTGCCATAATTCGTCAGTCGTCGTAGCTGATGAGTGGTGTCGTGCCTGTATCCCTGCAAATTGTCTCCAGAAGCAGTGGAGAATGTGCTGGTCAGGACAACAGTCTAAGACACTCTTATCGAGTTACGTCAGGACACCACTGGAATTATGCATTCCTGCGTTATCTTGTTGAAAGTTAGCTTAACGAAGACGTCAAAGGTAGGGGACAGCGTCGACATTTACACCTATGAAATGTAGTAGCTGCCGTCTAAATTTGCAGCTATGTGAAACATCTCTGACTGTGTTTTGCTCTCAGCGCCACCCCATACCACCACGCCAGATGCTATTGCCATATGACGATGCCGAATGCAATCTGGCAACGTAAATTCGTCTTTGAGACTTGACACATAGGAAAGCCGTGATATCCTGCGCTGAACCGCGACAAGGCGCCCCTTAAGTGCTGTCAATATTAGCACTACTATTGGCGCACCCCTATTGTTGCGTCAACGGAAGCGACAACAATAGTAGCTTTGCTGACACTCCTCAGCGCTCCGTACTGTGGGCACTGATCATGTGAATATGTAAACAAAATCACTTCGTGAGTCGAGGCATGTGAAATGAACGTAAGGTATTGTATGTCCGAACAAATATCTCGGCCCTCTCGGGCGCAGTCGCACAAGGCCACATAAATACTGAGTGACGTCCAGTATGATTCTACTGAACCCATCGATTCCATACATGCATGACATTCGAGGAACCCAAACCAATAAACTGTGGTCTCGATATGCCGTCATCCAGCCACCTACGAATTTTGTCTCACGGTGATAAATGTTTCTCGTTCTTACACGAATAATACAATGATCTCACAAGAAATCAAATATTCAAGTACGATTTCTGAGTGAGACGGCTGCTGTTTACTCTTTAATTAAACAGCTGTCATGGGTATAAGTGCAGATATTTTTATATGTGGTACCTTCATCTGTATATATATCGATGTGTTGGTTGTTCTTCTCTGTGTCGAACAGTCTTTCTGCAAATACGTCACATAATTTACCACCCAATGTTTTCAGCATGGTTGTAACTGCACCACCAAGTGGATTACGCCTGTAAATATAGACGAACCTTATGCGCCCACAAGTCAACACTTCGACACCTGACCTGTTGTCCAGGGGAAAGTAAGCATTAATGGTTTGCTTTTGCCACTTGAATTTGGAGGTGTTACCCAACCCAAAACATACGACTTTGAACAGCTATAATTACTAGTCAGAAAATGACCTACTCCTGACGTAATATTGTTCGGTACACAGTCACCAGTGGAAATTTCTGCACTTATGGCTGTTGCACTCTGTATATAGATTGTAGAAGATTGCACAGTAACACGCTTTGTGCGATTCTGTTTAAAATGTCAATCATTTGCATTTCCAGGTTAGTAGTACACATCATACCAATTTCGCGTTTGTTTCAAGTCACCTTATGACCAAAAGTGTTGTTCATATTGTGGCTATTTTTCTTAAGGTTTGTGCTGGAGATATTGATTAGAGTCATGAGAGCGCTATTTATTTTTCCCATAAAACAATACCAATCGCCGTTATTTGGGTTTTATTTTTAGGCCTAAAAATAAAACCTATATAACGGCAATTGGTTTTTCTCTATTGTATACTCACCAGCCGTAGTCCGATACTCCAGACAGAAGATGGAGTTACATTTACACTCCTGGAAATTGAAATAAGAACACCGTGAATTCATTGTCCCAGGAAGGGGAAACTTTATTGACACATTCCTGGGGTCAGATACATCACATGATCACTTTGACAGAACCACAGGCACATAGACACAGGCAACAGAGCATGCACAATGTCGGCACTAGTACAGTGTATATCCACCTTTCGCAGCAATGCAGGCTGCTATTCTCCCATGGAGACGATCGTAGAGATGCTGGATGTAGTCCTGTGGAACGGCTTGCCATGCCATTTCCACCTGGCGCCTCAGTTGGACCAGCGTTCGTGCTGGACGTGCAGACAGCGTGAGACGACGCTTCATCCAGTCCCAAACATGCTCAATGGGGGACAGATCCGGAGATCTTGCTGGCCAGGGTAGTTGACTTACACCTTCTAGAGCACGTTGGGTGGCACGGGATACATGCAGACGTGCATTGTCCTGTTGGAACAGCAAGTTCCCTTGCCGGTCTAGGAATGGTAGAACGATGGGTTCGATGACGGTTTGGATGTACCGTGCACTATTCAGTGTCCCCTCGACGATCACCAGTGGTGTACGGCCAGTGTAGGAGATCGCTCCCCACACCATGATGCCGGGTGTTGGCCCTGTGTGCCTCGGTCGTATGCAGTCCTGATTGTGGCGCTCACCTGCACGGCGCCAAACACGCATACGACCATCATTGGCACCAAGGCAGAAGCGACTCTCATCGCTGAAGACGACACGTCTCCATACGTCCCTCCATTCACGCCTGTCGCGACACCACTGGAGCCGGGCTGCACGATGTTGGGGCGTGAGCGGAAGACGGCCTAACGGTGTGCGGGACCGTAGCCCAGCTTCATGCAGACGGTTGCGAATGGTCCTCGCCGATACCCCAGGAGCAAGAGTGTCCCTAATTTGCTGGGAAGTGGCGGTGCGGTCCCCTACGGCACTGCGTAGGATCCTACGGTCTTGGCGTGCATCCGTGCGTCGCTGCGGTCCGGTCCCAGGTCGACGGGCACGTGCACCTTCCGCCGACCACTGGCGACAACATCGATGTACTGTGGAGATCTCACGCCCCACGTGTTGAGCAATTCGGCGGTACGTCCACCCGGCCTCCCACATGCCCACTATACGCCCTCGCTCAAAGTCCGTAAACTGCACATACGGTTCACGTCCACGCTGTCGCGGCATGCTACCAGTGTTAAAGACTGCGATGGAGCTCCGTATGCCACGGCAAACTGGCTGACACTGACGGCGGCGGTGCACAAATGCTGCGCAGCTAGCGCCATTCGACGGCCAACACCGCGGTTCCTGGTGTGTCCGCTGTGCCGTGCGTGTGATCATTGCTTGTACAGCCCTCTCGCAGTGTCCGGAGCAAGTATGGTGGGTCTGACACACCGGTGTCAATGTGTTCTTTTTTCCATTTCCAGGAGTGTAATTTATTTTTATTTTCCTATTAATTTTTTATTTTTTATTCTTTTGTCTTTTTTCAAATAAGTTCAGTATTATTTTCCCATCACAGCTTGTGTTTTGTCTTTAGTGACACCGTCGCAGACGGAACGTTAAACACAAAATTTTCAACCTTTCTTTCTTCATGTGAGTCTGCAGGTAACCATGCGGTCCTTTCGAAGTAACGTCCACCACGCTGGACATGAGAAGGCACGTAGGTATCCTCGTAGATGATGGCAGCTCAAGGAATTCGCGCATTCTCTTCGCCCTGTTTCCAGGCGGCACAACTCGACCGTGATATTACTGCACTTGGCCCTCCATTTGGAAACACAAAGAGACGATCCAGTAAACAAGTAAGGTGGTTAGGAACACGGATCACACTGTGAATGATTTGTGAAGTGATTCAGCTTCAGTCATGAAATATCATGATAAAAACTCGTGAGAAGCCGGCAGAAGCGCCCTGCCTCCCAGCTGCAATAACATTATGGTCGACTGATAGCTGCATGCGGTCATAGTTGGACAGCTGCACAACATGAGCAGCCACTGGTACTGGCAAGCATGCACATCATAAATTCGGTACGATATAAGAAGAAAAATGTCACTTTGGGACATCAGGGGAAACCCACTATTGAGAACTGGTCTTGTATGGTGTCAGCTTACACAATTTGTACACACCATTAGTTTTGATATTAATGAATATATTATTTCTTTTAGTCTTACTCATGCACTCATTCAAATTAAACGCGGTTGTTTATTCTTTTTAACCTGTATCTTATATAATAAACGACCTATTTTTAGCAAGCATGAATGGGTGCATCTACCGCTTTTACATAAATTTAATACCTATTATTAAATGTACAAATTGTGATATACTTTAGAAAGGTAGAAAACGTATCTCTTCTACAGCCTCTAATATACACTATGATCTTTCATATACACTCCTGGAAATTGAAATAAGAACACCGTGAATTCATTGTCCCAGGAAGGGGAAACTTTATTGACACATTCCTGGGGTCAGATACATCACATGATCACACTGACAGAACCACAGGCACATAGACGCAGGCAACAGAGCATGCACAATGTCGGCACTAGTACAGTGTATATCCACCTTTCGCAGCAATGCAGGCTGCTATTCTCCCATGGAGACGATCGTAGAGATGCTGGATGTAGTCCTGTGGAATGGCTTGCCATGCCATTTCCACCTGGCGCCTCAGTTGGACCAGCGTTCGTGCTGGACGTGCAGACCGCGTGAGACGACGCTTCATCCAGTCCCAAACATGCTCAATGGGGGACAGATCCAGAGATCTTGTTGGCCAGGGTAGTTGACTTACACCTTCTAGAGCACGTTGGGTGGCACGGGATACATGCGGACGTGCATTGTCCTGTTGGAACAGCAAGTTCCCTTGCCGGTCTAGGAATGGTAGAACGATGGGTTCGATGACGGTTTGGATGTACCGTGCACTATTCAGTGTCCCCTCGACGATCACCAGTGGTGTACGGCCAGTGTAGGAGATCGCTCCCCACACCATGATGCCGGGTGTTGGCCCTGTGTGCCTCGGTCGTATGCAGTCCTGATTGTGGCGCTCACCTGCACGGCGCCAAACACGCATACGACCATCATTGGCACCAAGGCAGAAGCGACTCTCATCGCTGAAGACGACACGTCTCCATTCGTCCCTCCATTCACGCCTGTCGCGACACCACTGGACGCGGGCTGCACGATGTTGGGGCATGAGCGGAAGACGGCCTAACGGTGTGCAGGACCGTAGCCCAGCTTCATGGAGACGGTTGCGAATGGTCCTCGCCGATACCCCAGGAGCAACAGTGTCCCTAATTTGCTGGGAAGTGGCGGTGCGGTCCCCTACGGCACTGCGTAGGATCCTACGGTCTTGGCGTGCATCCGTGCGTCGCTGCGGTCCGGTCCCAGGTCGACGGGCACGTGCACCTTCCGCCGACCACTGGCGACAACATCGATGTACTGTGGAGACCTCACGCCCCACGTATTGAGCAATTCGGCGGTACGTCCACCCGGCCTCCCGCATGCCCACTATACGCCCTCGCTCAAAGTCCGTCAACTGCACATACGGTTCACGTCCACGCTGTCGCGGCATGCTACCAGTGTTAAAGACTGCGCTGGAGCTTCGTATGCCACGGCAAACTGGCTAACACTGACGGCGGCGGTGCACAAATGCTGCGCAGTTAGCGCCATTCGACGGCCAACACCGCGGTTCCTGGTGTGTCCGCTGTGCCGTGCGTGTGATCATTGCTTGTACAGCCCTCTCGCAGTGTCCGGAGCAAGTATGGTGGGTCTGACACACCGGTGTCAATGTGTTCTTTTTTCCATTTCCAGGAGTGTAGATATTCATACAGAATTTCTTGAAAAAAATTTCTGCCAGTTGACTGTTAATTCTTCATTTATTTTACGCAGTCATAATTTCAGCTTAGTAGCCATTCTCAATGCATGTTGAAACGTTTAAATATGTCTGACCTGTCATGACATGTCATTGTCGAAAAAACATTATCTGGTCCAGTAAACCAGTTTTGTATTACAGAATAGGAATACATATTTAAAGTACATAATATGGCTGACACTGTGCACAATGAGGAACCGTTAACATTCAGAGTGGCGTATTTAACAGGTAATGTATTCCTGTTACCTGCATTCATCAGGGAAAAACATATCGAGGTTTCCCTCTCACGTCCGTACATGAAGCGAAAGTCCTTCTTCCTACGCTTCCTGCGCTTCCCTGAGAACGAATTACAACTGAGTACTGGCTGTAGACTTTTGGAAATGCATTATTTAAAGAGCAAAGAATGGATCTCAACAACATTGCTTCCCTTTTTACAAAATTCATACGTACAATTTATATATATACTTGATTCACTCTCGTAGATTGTATGGGGTGCACAGATTTCTTTTTCTTGTTTTGTTATCGAATTTTTATGTTGTTCTCAAACTGCAACACTTTCCAAAGTTTGCACGTTAATTGACAGTAGAGAAGCGTGCACTTCTGACCAAAAAGTGGTTTTGGTAGCTAGAGTCCAATGTTTTTGCCAGTCATACTTTGTGCTTCCTTGTGGCTCTATTTCCATAGAAACTTTCAACGTAATGCACAGATTTCTTTGTGTCTAATCGAGACGTGACATACCAGTTTTCATAGATATAGCTTTAAATTTTTTTATATAAAGAAACATTTTCTTATAAATTTGCATCCGTTACTTCAGTCCCTTAGGAGTTCAACTACGAAAAACAGCGAAACACGAATTTTTTTATTTCTGATGGAAAATTCAAATACTAATTTTCGTATACTTAGCTTTAAAAATGCTTCATAGTTATTTAAAAATTATCTACTTTCAAAAACACCTTCGCCCACTTTTTACCCCCTTTAGTGGCTGAACTTCAGAAAATGCTGGAACACGTGTTATTTATTTCTGATAGAGAAACCGAATACAATTTTCGTAGTTTTAGCTTGCCTTAATAGTGAAATATTTTCAAAAATCCTTTTATGCCATATTTTA
Source organism: Schistocerca americana (assembly GCF_021461395.2). NCBI lineage: Eukaryota > Metazoa > Arthropoda > Insecta > Orthoptera > Acrididae > Schistocerca > Schistocerca americana. The sequence continues at coordinate 258,709,099 of NC_060122.1, read as the reverse complement.
GCCCCTTAGAGGTGGAATTTAGAATCATCTCTTCTTGATTGATGCATACAGTATAAGATCCATTCCATCTGAAAATTTCAAGTTTCTATCCTTAGCGGTTTGGACTGCGTGTGATGGGTCAATGAATCAGTCTGGCCCTATTTCACTCCCATAGGTGTTGAATATCCACAAACAGTGAAACAATTTTTTTTTCATTTTTGACCAAGAAGTACCATACCGATTTTCAAAGATATAGATTTCAAAATGCGTTCACAATGAAAAATTGTGATAAAACGATTTACCTTCTATTTGACCCGTTTAGGTCCTGAATTTCAAAAAACAATGAAATACGTATTTTTTATTCTTAGTAGAGAAGCGAAATTGATGTTTCCTTAGATTTAGCTTTAAAGATACTTTCATAACGAAATATTTTCATAAAACGTAAGTACCAATTTTTATAAATGAGGCTTTAAAAGTACTTTGGTAGATCTTAAATAATTATTTAAAAAAAAGAAATTTAAAAAAATTTTCTCCCACTACTTCTCACCCATAAGGGTTAAATTTTGAAAAAATACTGAAACACCCCGGCCAGAGTGGCCGAGCGGTTCTAGGCACTACAGTCTGGAACCGCGCGACCGCTACAGTCGCAGGTTCGAATCCTGTGTCGGGCATGGATGTGTGTGATGTCCTGAGGTTAGTAAGGTTTAAGCAGTTCTAAGTTCTAGGGGACTGATGATCTCAGAAGCGAAGTCCCATCTCAGAACCATATGAACCATTTGAACCGAAACATGTATTTCTTTATTTCTGACCAAAATCCAAACACAAACATCCGTAGGTATAGCTTCAAAATTGCCTTTATAGCGACATATTTTCAAACATAACCTTTCGTTTCCTATTTCATCCCCTTAGGAACGGAATTTCGAAAAATGAAGACTACGGTATTAGATCAACGCCCTTTTCAAGTTTTTATCCTCTGCGGTTGGGGCTGGGAAATGATTCAGTCTGTCAGGATATTGCCTTATATATATATATATATATATATATATATATATATATATATATATATATATGTAAAAAATGAGATAGGTTGCGAGAATCACATGTATAGGCCCATTTGCACAAATGGTGCTACAGCCATGATAGCCAAAACCAAGGTAGCTATGTCACATATGTTGCAGGTAACTACAAGAGTCAGCTGCAGTCATTGTATTTTGCATAGGCAAGCTCTAGAAACAAAAAAATGCCTATTGATTTAAAATAATATGTAATGCATGAAGCGGTCAGACTGAGAAATCACGTAAAATCTCGACCACTGGAATCCAACTATTTAAAGTACTTCCACCAGATGCAGATGTGATACCGCTATCCACAGCCAAGGCGCTATTGAGGCTTTATTAATTTCGTAATGGTTTATTGGTCTTCTTTATGCGAAAAGTAATTCAGTACTTTTTTTTATTTTCTGAGGAATTCTTTATCGCTGGTAAGATTCGCATATCTGGCACACATTTTTACAAAGTGCAAATAAACTGAATTTTCATTGCAAGGAAAGACTGTTACAATTTTTAATTCAAGACATAAAATTGCATCACTGAGAGAACATTGAAATTTTGGATTCCTTAATTTAAAGTAAACAGTTTTAATTGCAGTGCCACTTTACAAGAATATTTGACTGAAAACAATTTTTAAATAGATGAAGGAGTTTCTAAGCTATTTATAGAGCACTTACATGACTTGGAGAGAACTCTTTTGCAATATTTATAGTAATAAGATTAGTACGTGTAATTCCTGTATTGGAAACCTATATTCCGTAACAGTTAAGCCAGCAGACAAATGCAAGGGACTATGAGATACTAATTGACGTTATAAGTGACTATGATTTAAAACAAGACCATACAGATCAGCCGTTATATACTATCTGAATGAATTTTTCAGAAGAACAAGCTATTATTGTTTTTCTAAACGATTGCTTTACTTCTACCTATGCACGTGAAGCCGGGTTTCATTATTATCCTACAACGAAACCGCCGTTCAGGTACAGGCCTGACGCTGCACTAGATATTAGAATTCAACTTTGTACTATATAAACAAGATTTGAGATTTAAGGACCCAAAATCAGCGAAGCATTTAACAACATTATTCCACTGTTCTGTTATGTATTAAGGGAAAAAAATAAATAACTACTAAATAATATTGAATTAAATAATTTACTCTTATTTTTGAAACATTTTATTATGATGTGTGTTATTAGATTTGATTTAAAGCTGAAGTAATCGGAAAACGAAATTTTCGAAATTTTAATAATGTTATTAATTTCATTAAACTTTAAAATAAACAAAGTGTTCTATCAAAGTAATAAGATTTTCGAAGCGTTTCGTCAGAGGGAAAGTTTGGGAATCCCATGCCTAATCTAACGTGATCCCCAAGGCATTGGTCAAGTTCTCTGGGCAGCATAAGCACTACGCCGGATCTGTATTGGCCATGGGTGGCATACTTAAGGAGCGGGCATAGTGCCGTTTCTTCACTGACAACGTTCCTTGTTCGTTCGCGACAGTAAGTTAAAATACTATGCCTAAATCGTATGTGATGCATCTAAGTCCATACCTACGAACAGTTCTATGACTTTATTATTATTACAATAAGCTATAAAAATATACACATTGCTGTCCAAGACAGTCCGTCCTTAGGTGCACAGTTCCGTTTCATGGTAGTATACAATGTGTGGATGCAACCTCATCTATGTGAGATCGTAATTTTCGTACTATTTTCTTTTCTTTTTCCGTTTTCACAAGTGTTCTTTGTACAAAGAGATATATCGAACTATTGAAGGTATGTTAGTAAAAGAAGATTCCTCATGCAATCAACTTGTCTTCAAGTAAAAGTAAAGAAGAGATGGGGACAGTTTTTCGAACATGTCCAATATATGGTTACATAATTTAATCTGAAGCATGTTTGGCCTATTTAGCGGCTACTGTTGAAAGTAATTAAAAACTACAACCACGAGAGATCTCCAGAAACTCTCCTTCGAGACTCGTAGATCTTTTATCAATGTCTCAAATGTTCCCTTAAGTTATGGATAAGTAGTATTGCTAAACCGATCAGATTATTTTATAGCACTAGGAAACACACAATATTTTAAGAACATGGTCAGTCCCAGATGGCAGTTCAGTATTCGAAATATTGCTCCTGATTACCGTTAAAGATTTATCTTTCTCAGTTTTTTTGATTCTTTAAAAATCAGTATAGTTACCGCTTTCAGTACCTCTTTTCCTTTGTAAGACCACAAAATATTGACAATCTGACTCTTATGGCTTGCAGTGACCTGCAGGTACATTTTAATTTCAGCCCCACCGCAGATGTGATGACCGTCTAGTTGCATGACAGTATTACTGCATTTTTAATTGGAAGTATATCCTCTTTCAGAACTTCAAAACATGCTCTAGAGTAAAGTCCACGACACTAGCCATGCTTTACGGCACTAGTATTTTAGCATCAATTCGCGTGTTAAAAAACACGATTTTCTGGCCATGAAACAAATCTGTGCAGATGCATTAAATGAGTTTCAGCAGTGAAGAATCGCAATATACTCGCACCCGCAAGTATTTTCAAATGCTCACATTTCATTAACCAATGGAGGGACATATGTTGTATGTCATTCTTGATTTCAAAATCCGTACGTTTCTCTATGCCAACGGCCTTGCCGCAGTGGTAACACCGGTTCCAGTCAGATCACTGAAGTTAAGTGCTGTCGGGGTGACAATCCGGTCTGCCGAGCGCTGTTGGCAAGCGTGGTGCACTCAGCCCTTGTGAGGCAAACTGAGGAGCTACTTGATTGAGAAGTAGCAGCTCCGGTCTCGTAAACTGACATACGGCCGGCAGGGCAGTGTGCTGACCACATGCCTTCCATAACCCCATCCAGTGTCCACTGTGGGCTAAGGATGACACGGCGGCTGGTCGGTGCCATTGGACCTTCATGGCCTGTTCGGGAGGCCTTTAGTTTTAGTTTCATACGTTTCTCCATGGATCATTTACAAAACGTATCCAGATGGCACAGAAGAAGCTATATTCGACCAACATGTTGCATATCAATGGACTTCGTAATGACAACAAAGGCCATGTTTGTAGTTGGGTAATGGGTTTCAAAATGTTGGGTCATAGTATCCTCAAAAAATACTAACTTTTTGAAAAGTGCTAATAAGTCGGTCTGACGCAGAGTCTGTTTGTTTGTTATTATATAACACCCTTCTGGGTGTATTAATGCCTCATCTTGTGAAACCGAGCCGTCCGGCTCGCTTTTCCCAAATTCTTTTCAATGGTATTGCTGTGCCATGTAACGTCTTGGATAAATCGATTGTTCTCTCGAAATTTTTCTCTCAGAGGGTTTCTTATGCAGCGAATGGGAGACTATTTGGGCTCGTGCACGTTGCATCAATTCTGGCTTCGGGAGTAGCGCCATGGGGTGTGTGGTAGCCCTTCGCGAGGGTCCGTGAGTGACGCGGACTGTGACGACAGGTGCCGGGGCAGTCGACTGTAGTGCGTCTAAGGTGGACTGTTACTTGTATAGTAGCGTGGTCCGGCTTTCCATTGCTAGGGTGTTCTCAAAGGGCTGTATTAGCATCCTGAAGAGCAGATCAGGTTTCTGTAGGGCGAGCTCCTGTGGAGTCTGCAGTGAATCGGTGACATTGTGGCAGACTACTTTGCGAGTCATGCCCGGTATTCTTATTCTAGCATCCTGTCGCCACCGCGTTAACTCTAACTGGTCTAGAGAGCTGAGCAAGATGCCGGTGGTTTTCTTCTGACAGGTCCTCCAGAACACGGTCACACTTTTTGTACTGCTTATACTGTTCCCGCATCTTGGTTATATCTGAAAGCTGAGTTACGTTTATTGTCATAACAACATGTGAACAGTGCTGTGACCTCAAGTTGGTCGTGGTTTGTTAACATCCAAATCAACAGCTATTGCACGTAACAAGTTTGTAAGTGAATTCCCTTATGTTTTAGTTACGTTGGTAGCTTGTGGTAACAAATCAGGTATTTCTGCTCAAATGTTCTCCTTTGTTAATGCATTTCAAAGGCCACCTTGACAGATGTTTTATCAAAACACGAGGAAGAAGCTATTTCACAGTTGGGCTTGTACCTGTGTGTTACCATTTGGAGCGACGCTTAAGTAATCTGGATTTTAATTTGTCGTGTTGTAACTCAGTCAATGTTTTTTTTAGAACTACCACTATTTCTAATGAGATGTGTCAGCTCCTGTAGATAGATGCTGTTTGAAAAGGCTGTATGACTAAGATTTACCTTTTCTGGTATTTGTGTACTTAATCTTAAATTTTAAAGGGTTCACTAACTAAAGTTACATAATTACTTTTACTCGTTTTAAAATCTGCTTACTGCACTGAACTTTGCTACAAAATCTTTCTACAAGTTTTAATAATTTATGTGGTATATGCAAGTTCATTCTTCTGTGATTAAATTAAGTCGAAATTCGGGAATGCGCAGCTAAGTTTTCTCAAGTTTTTGCTTGTACAGTTGTTTCATAAGCTCCGTAAGTTTATGCGTTTTGGAAACTCCTTTCTTTGAGCTATAGTTAATACGTAAAATTTGTACCTAATTAAGAGACGTTTTGGCTATTTTTCAGCGACATTCCTTAGGACACAGGTCTCCTCAACATAGAAATTACTGAATTTTTACCCTCAAAGATTTATCACTGAACTCATTCGGCAGTCCCTTAGGATCATATCGCAGTTCAAAAGCAAAATCTACACATCCTAAATGGGAGATGCCTCAGTACCATCTTTTCCACAACCTACTTCACTATTATGCGAAGAAACACACTGCATAGTATCCCACAGCAGTCTCCATTTTGGAATAGCATCAAAAAACGTACATTCTGCACCTGTAAATTACTTACACAGAACGCGATATTCACTATTAATGAACCGAAATAGCTGTGTTCCATTGAAATATTTGATTATTCGTAGACTGACTTAGCACTGATGAGACAAAGATTTTACTAATAAGCGTCGGCTAGATGGTGGAGCGCCACCATGTTGCTACCTTGTGTTTGAGACTAAAAGAATGTCTCAGGAAGAGCAAAATAATTGAAAGTAATGCTGAGTATAGCCCTGATATTTCACTCAAATTGTGCAGACTGGTAACAAAAACCACGTGGCTTCTCAGTGCATATAACATGAATAGAAATTCTGGCAAAAGCAATTAAATTATACATTCTGCACGTACGTCTTTCCGAAATATAATCAACTGTTCAGGAGAGGATGATAAGGTTGAATGCATAACACAAAGTATGGAATAGATGTCACTGGAGCCCGTAAATCAGGTCCCATCTTACAAAAACAAATGACCAGTAAGCCTTTCTGATGCTACGTGCATGAATACCATCTTACATTACAACTCACTGCCGAGTTCTGCACGTGGAATCACTATAAAGTAAACGTGCGAATATTTGAATGACAGGACTGAAATGAACATTACGTTGCTAGTAATTACCACGTCAAACAGGTAAGATCTCATCCAGCATTGCAGACCTCTGAAACACCTCACGTCAACTTCAGAACCCCTAGTAATGCAATCCCCATTCGCATCGCCGGCCGGAGTGGCCGAGAGGTTCTAGGCGCTACAGTCTGGAACCGCGAGACCCTTACGGTCGCAGGTTCGAATCCTGCCTCCGGCATGGATGTGTGTGATGTCCTTAGGTTAGTTAGGTTTAAGTAGTCCTAAGTTCCAGGGGACTGATGACCTCAGCAGTTAAGTCCCATAGCGCTCAGAGCCATTTGAACCAACCCATTTCCATCTACACGGTCTCGCGGCTCAGACAACCGGCATCATTTCTCATTGGCTGAATGACCGAGTTGCGTACCAGAGATGCAAACGCATTTCAGCAGTACTAGAAAGAGGTAACTCAAAGAGTATACACGACTAATCGAATGCTGAACACTGAAAAGATTATTTCGTGATTTTACAAAGTAAAAGAAAGAAAAAACAGTGGGCAACAATGAAAGTGAAATTTAACATGCAACCTTCAGCATAATTTTTGGAGAGAGTGTACGTTTCCACACACAGCTGCGATCTTCTAGCTTTTGAATCGAGAACTTCAACGATTTGAAACGGTTTGATTGATGGAGATCTTACGTCAGTCATAGGTATAGGTAACATTAACTCAAAAGCTATAGACGCTCCTCTTGACGTCGACTCGACTCACCAACTAGAACTTTCTTGCGAGCCCATCAAGAGCAGTGCAGAAAGCACGAAATGTCTGTAAGATAAGCTACGCCGCTGGACGCTCTGCAGATACGAGTATGAAGGCAGCCGAGAACCGCCGCACAAGGTCAGATAAGAGTCTGCGAAGTCGTCCTGGCTTGTCGACGTCTGGCAGCTTCTGGGCAGTTCGTGAGTCAGCAACAAAGGCTGAACTTTGGGCGTAGAGCGGCAGGAAACTTTCTAGTCGTCCTCTTATCAATAACGAAGAGAACAACGTTTATCGAAAGCTCTTGTTGGTCTTCGTCACCCTGGTGGCACTGTTCATAAGAATGATGTCTTCTCTGTGTCCCATCGCGCTTGGAACTCTGTGTCACGTACTAAAGGTCACGAAACTATGCTTGCTGCCAGCGAACGTTCAATAATGTAACACCAGAAGCTGCGTAATACCGGTCTTTAAATTTTCATCTAATATTATGGGAAATTTTCACTTATGTTGGTATATTATGTCAAATTTAAGCAATAAGGTGAAATGCATTGATGCCATGAATGTCATATGTTGTATTGATAGAACATTTGTGATATTTTATGACAGTCTTCCATGGTTACATGGGTGTTGAGACTTTGTAAACAATACTTCCTGACTTTTCCAACAACTGCGTAATCACACAAACAGACTAGTTTTGGATTCCCCTCTTGTATTGTGAGTACTGTATCATTCCTAAGGTTAGAAGAATCATCCTGTTTTTGTAGTTCGAAGTACAGGAAGCAATTACATTAACGACGCTCCAAAGCATCAAAAATATAGTCATAATGGCTATTTATTTTGTAGAAAGCAACTGAAGTGAATCATTCTGCCATTCGTATCTCTGGGCGAATGCTCGAGGAATGATCACGAGAAGGCAGTTGCATTTGAATAATGTTTTACGATATGATTCGTAGAATGTTAAAACTTTGAGAGTCGTGAAGAAAGTGGAAAACGGGAAGAAAGTCAAGCTACATCGACTTTGGAGATTTTAAAGAAAGGCAAGTGTTCTGAGCAGATAATAATGACAATAGTTTGGTCGAGTTAGCAGATGTTAGCAGTCATTTTAATATCTTCAGCCGCACTTTCCGTTGGACCTCCTTTACAGACAGATGCCTCACAAAGCTAATGAAATGGGAAGAAGTCTACAGGTACCCTGTTGCCTGAAACGTTTACATTTCCCCTGCACATTAATCTAACAGCTAAGCTGAGAGCTACGGGCTACCCACTACGAATATAAGGCGTTCGTAAGATCAGTCCCCACATTATCGGTTCCCACATAAACATTCATTTATTCATTCATTTCTATAGTGGAAAAGACAATAACCCAGTTAATAATAATATACAAGAACCGCTTACATTATTTCATATACATCAACAGTCAACCAGCCTCTAGTGGATAATGGCACTGTACCATTAGGAACAGGTATTTTGCCCGCTTAGAGCATTCCCGTCGACTAGGTGTATCGTCTTTCACCAGTAATCGAAACATCCTGGGTCCTGGATTCGAAACTACCACTGTTTAGATTCTGAGTAAAAATCATCAGCAATGGGGGCTGAAGACTTCCGGCATAAGAGGTCACCTTCGCTCTGCTAACGGCCCCTTCAAGAGGGTGGAGAAGTGGACAGAATTTTAGGGCACTCCCGTGCCCTTGGGATCGAAACTGCTCCAAAACGGCGGAAGAATCAGCAATGACTACCGGAATGAGGAAGCAGAAGGCAACGGAAACCACTGCATTAAAGATACTTAATGTGTTTTCACAGAACACGTGGACTGTAGTCGAAGAACTGTCGTGATGATTCTCCACCCAACTGCGGATTCGGGGGGTTAGAATAGGCCTGAGATATTCCAGTCTGTCGTAAGAGGCCACTAAAGGGAGTCTCCAAACTTTTGGTTGACTGAGTTTTGGTCCCCTTTTAGGGTTTGAATTCAAACTTTTAGAATTCTACAGAAGTGCAGGCCATTTGGGGAACGACACCTTACGTGGTGCACCAGATATCCATTGTCCGATTAGATCTTCTGCACCTCTTATTGTCATGGCTATGCAACACGACAGACAATTTAGCTATTTGAGCGTTGACAGCTTCCAAGATAAGTCACCTTCTGCCGTTGCCCACTGTTCTCTCGCACCCCGGACAATATCCAGCATGGTAGCCAGACTGTCGTGATGGGACCGTCATGTACCCATCTGGTGGTAGCCCCATGACAACACAGGGGTTGCACTGCTGATGCCTGAGCTGCAAAATCCCTACGTATACCAAGGAGCAGATGCCCATATTCTTGGGACATCATGACTTCCAGCAACGCCCATTGCGCCAGGTGGGCTTTCCTGTGGCTGGTTGGCGCCCATTAGGAGAGCCCCTGATCGGAGTGGGTGGCATCAGAGCGGATGATCCACAATGAAGAAAACCAAATCATCTCTTGCTGGTGATCGCATGGCGCCAGCGGTCTCTAAGAAGGGTAGGTATACTATGACGCAGAGAAGTATGACCCTAATTCTTTCCCATTCCTAGTTACACCATGGGAGGAACGTAGGGCTACGGAAAAGAGAGACCTTATTCACCAGATATTTACTCTGCAGCAGACCAGATGGGTTCTTCGTTCTAGGTACAAAGACTCTATTTTTCGTGAACGCCTGGAGGATAAGTTTGGGAAAGTGACAGCGCTGTCCGAAATGCACAGTGGATCAATCCTGCTTCAGACAGAATCTCTAGTCCAATTCCAAGTGACACTCGCCTGTGACAAGCTGAATGATATTCCAGTTTCGATCACTCCCCGTAAAAGAGTCAACAGGGTCCAGGTTCATCGCGACCTCCTGTTGCAGTCCGACGATGAGCCACGGAACAATTAAGACCGATGGGGCGTTCACTTCGTCCGGCGCATCTACAGGGGACCAAAAGAAAATAGGGTTGCTACCGGAGCCTTCATCTTGGCCTCTGAGGCGAAACTTTACCTAAAAAGGTCGTGGTAAAGGTATACCGATGTGACGTTAAACCATACGTCCCTGTCCCTATGTGGTGATTCACATGCTAGAAGTTTGGGCACATATCTTCCCACTGCAATTCCAGCGCCACATGCAGAGCTTTCGGACGTCAATTGCTTCCAAATACTCCGTGTGCACCTCCTCCCAACTATGTGTACTGTGGAGAGCACCACTCCCCTAGCTCTCTGGACTGCACAGTACTCCAAAAGGATAGGAAAATTACGGAGTACAATATCCTGGACCGATTGACTTACCAAGAGGCTAAACGAAAATATGAACAGTGAAACCTACAATTATGAGTAAAGGGATTTAAGGCGAAGAATTAGAGACCATGGACCACCATGTGTCATTTCCTGTTACTTCCTCATTGACATAAATACCTGTGAAACAGGCAGGCCTTAGGCAATCACAATTTCAGTTAATTACAACACAGATTGAAGGTATATATCAACAATAGGGCAATAAAAACCGGTAACAGCTTCAGTTAAACAAAATTAACAAATAGGAAACAGGCAGCCCTTCAATAGTAACAGTTTCACTGGCCTAGAAGGGAAAACCGATAGAGGTACTCAAGGTACCCTCCGCCACACACCGTCAGGTGGTTTGCGGAGTATGGATGTGGATGGATGGATATGTGAAATTAGATAGAAAATAAGTAGGCCTTCTTTAATAACAGCCAGTAAAAAACAGCCAACAGGAAACAGGCAGGCATTCTTTAATAACAGCTTCATTTAAACAAAATTACCAAATGGGAAATAGGCAGGCCCTCAATAGCAACAGTTTCAGTTATCTGGTTACCTTCCATTCAGAAAGCTGTTGTACTCAGCGGCTCTTATACTGACTTGTAAATTATCGATTTCAGAGATAAGTCGTCCTTCTTAAATCTTTATTGGCAGATCTAGATTTCAGCTAGAAGCTAGCCATTCTCAGTGCTAAGAATACAAGAAGTACATCGTTAGATGATGTCATAAAAAGTTACAGTTAGTGGCTTAACGCATATGGTTTGTATATTGTTTTTATTCAATGCATGTAATGCCTATCGGTCGGGCTTCATCCACAGTTCATTGAATACTACTGTTTGCGGAAGGCGGGCTGTATGGAAACACACCTGTTGGTTACATGGCGCCATCTATGTGAACTGAAGTAAACCACTTCAGATTTTCATGAGAATTACATAAAATGAAAGATAAGAATTTTACTTATGTCTCATTTTATGTAATTCTCATGCAAATCTGAAGTGGGTTACTTCCCTTGAAGTTTATAAGGGCGTTATTCCCGGGCTAGCTAATTCACCGCCCGGAAGGTAACAAATCCCGCTACCTGGTTTTCTTCCCATCAAGTTCTAAACATGTGACTTTAAACTGCAGTCCATTAACCAAGGACACCAATTCAGCGGTTGATTCCTCATCACGATTCTCTAACTTTAATGCCCTTATATGCCCACATCCTGTGTAACTGACTGCCACTAGGTTGAGTGCCCTCTAAAAAGCCGATGTTGTCATCAAGACTCCCAACAGCTTTAAACAAAAACTCAAGGGCTGCCCATAACATCCAGCGTGACGTCAACCGGCTGAAGAACGGTAGCATGCAAGTGGGCTGCTAAGTCCAGAACACTGCCCTCAATAGGCTGGCGTCTTATATGAGGTGGTCCTTCCTCAATAGGCCGATCCTGGGGCACTGCCTGACGGATATTGCAGAGTTGATCTCCTAAAAAAGAACCAAACAACAAAGACAGAAACCGTACAACAGTAACATGGCTTAACCAATCAAACCAATAGTAATAAAATGGCGATATTACAATCGTAACCACGCTCTGCTACCAGTGAAATCTGTGAATTAAGGATGGCAGGATTGGGTTATGATTTTGCGCGGGGCCCAAATCAATTACTATTGGTCTGCTTTGCAATTTCACTCATTTATTTTAGTCAATTAATTTTTGAAAACAAGTCAATGATGTCGCAATCAGATTTTTAAGGCACGTAACCGCAATCACTGCTGAAGGCCTTTAACGCCCAAAATGGCAATTATTAAAAAAAATTAGCAAACATACACAAAATACTGACAGCAAATAATTTTTGAAAATAATTCAATGTCGTCACAATCAGAATTTTAAGCCAAGTAACCACTATCACTGCTGAAGGCCTTTAACGCCCAAAATGCCAATTATAAATTTTTTTACAAGTATACTGTCAAACGGCGAATGGCATAGCAAAAGTTAATTAAAAAAAAACAAACAACAGATTACCAAACCGGTGAGATAAACTATGGTAACTTAATAATACAACAATAAAATAAAACACAAGGTTCAGTGACAGGCGGTGATCCAGGAATCGACCTCTGAATAGGTGACGCCAAAAACACTTGTGCGAGCAAAAAGAAAGGCAACCAAGAGTTTCATTCAGATCACAAGATGGTGACTCGGACTAGTGACAGTCTAACGAGCGACTAATGATAATTTTGGTGAGGCTACCTGACATCCAACAAAACAAATGCAAGATGTAAAATTACACCAACGCCGGAACCGGCGGTCTGGGCTCTGCCCGCAGAATACTGTGCTTAGAGCGCCCGGAACGAGAAGGAATCACAACCTCTAAAGTAGAAGAACGCCACCCAACGTACAATCAAGAAGCTGTGAAACTTACACGCCTCACCGGACAGCGACGGCAAGGCGAGGAAAAGTACAATGCCGTTACATACACTAATCCCCAGGCACAAGATAAAAAAATACCGCCGGTTGAACTTAACAATGTAAGAAGCTGAAAATAGTAAACAGTAATTAGAAGCTCAAGAAGGCTAATCAGATCAGCCTTCCCCAGGTACTCCATTCGCTGCTTTTCGCCTCGGCGACACTACGAGCAACAACACGATCCCAAGTCACTGGAGAATCGCGAGATTTCACAATGGTGGAGATTTCTCTACGCAAATTGCAATAAACTCAACTTAAACATGCAGGATCCGGTTTAGACGAGGTTGTGCACCCTCATGACCACTGCCCTTCGATGCAGCAGCCCATACGCGCCGCCGGCGGTCCCAATGTGTTGTCCCTCTGCGCGGACCTCGCTGCTCCTGCGCCCCCCAACCAAACTCTCTCCTCACACCACACAGAAATGGCACGAGGTCGCTCCAAAGGTAGAGCAACAGAACTACATATAGATTAGTGCCGCTGCTGCCACTAGTGGACAGACAACACTTACGAAACCGAGTGGCGCCAGTGAACGCAAGAAAAAAACAAACAACGCAACCATGTCAACTAGAAGATACTGTCTGGCAGAAATCTACACACGGCACCAACGCGAGCCGCAGCACAGCTCATCCTCCATTGCGGATCAGGCGAAAACTACTTGCGCATTATATTGCCCACTTCATAGTTTGACTCATCATCGCAATTAGCGTCTCCTTTTGTCTAACATGGCGATCCATTTTCCACAATGGAGCCCAGATCGGGGATTCGAATTTGCAGTCCGTGTTCGGTCGCATTGCACTTCACACTTTCCCTCTACCACCTTTCCTGTAGGTGCACTCATGTACACATCCATGGTCCGAACCTAAGCCAAAGCTTTGTCTGGACCTATCACAAGGCCCAAAAGGCTCATTTCCACCTTAGACCTTCCACCAGCAATTTTTCTCTATTCTCAGTGAATTCCACAGCTCAGAAATAGTCTACACCAATTACTTCGCTTATGTTCACTTTGCTTACGCTTATTTTGGACATAGTGAGCAGCGCTCCTTCGCAGATGGCTGCAGTGTTTTCACTGTAGATTTTGTAGCCATCTCTCGCGCTCTTGTGCATATCTGCTCCTGCGCAGATGAGTCCTTCGTCATCTGTAGTGACTCCTTAAGTAGCTCTCGATCGGTGCTTTCCTCATCATCCTTTAGTAACCCAGGAATCTCTTTATACCCTTGGAAACTGTAGCCGTTCTGTATACATTGTTGACCTCAGAAAATGTCAGAATCCCAGGAAATGAACTTGCTGACAGGCTGGCCAAATAAGCTACCAGTAAACCAGCTCTGGAGATTGGACGACTGGAGACTGATCTCTCATCAGTCTTACACCGTCAAGTTTTCGGGATCTGGGATACTGAATAGAGTACCCTTAGTACAAAAAATTAACTGCGTTTTATCCAGGAGACAACGAATGTGGGGTGGTCGTCTATGAGATCCTCTCATATGGACTCCGTTGTCCTTCTTTAATACCGTATTGGGCATACTTGGTTGACTGATGGTCACCTCCTCCATCGCGAGAACCATCCTAGGTGTCGCTGTGGCTCCTCCATGACTTTCATCCGCAACGTGTTGGATTTTCCAGTTTTAGCCGCTCTACAGCGGACTTTTAAGGTTCCAGCCACGCTGCCATTGATGTTGGGAGAGAATGCCTCAACAGCTGATATAGTCTTACGTTTTATGTGCGGAGGGGCGAGGGGGGGGGGGGGGGGGTAGCGAGACTTTTATCACACAATCTAAGGGGGTGGGCGTCTGGCCTTCGACCCCAAAACTCGATTCTCCACCCATTTTAACTCTTCCTCAATCTTACCCTGCTGTTTGTTTGCCTTGGTGCTCGTCTTATCCCTGTCTGTGTACCTCTAGCCTTATCTTTTAGGCTGGAGGTTTTATTGTGTTTTTTCTTCTTACGTTCAGCCAGCCCCAGCAATACGCTATATTCTTTTAATCCCTTCTACCGCTTTTCCTTTCGTGCACGTCGTCTCTTTTTGTCTTGCCTCTTTCGTTTTCACTGTCTGTGTGTGGCTCAGTTAATTTCCCCGCTTTTTTATTTCCCAGACTTTTTGGGGATTGATTTTACTGCGCGACCTGTTTAACTGTGGAAAAAGGGACTGATGACCAGGTTGTTTGGTCACCATTCGGATCTTCCAGTGGGGTTACAATGGGGGAGATGAGCATGAAGAAAAATCGTATAAACGTAGATGGAATAACATTCTAAGAGTTGGTGCGTGGAATGTCTGGAATGTGGGCATAGTAGAAAACCTAGGAGTTTTGAAAAGATCAATGCAAAGGCTCAATCTAGATCACATATTAACTGTCAGTGATATGATATGAAATGGAAATGAGATAAGCGTTTCTGATCAGATGAACAAAGGATAATATCAATTTCAGTTGAAAATGGTATAACGGGAGGAGAATTCGTTATCAATAAGGAAGTGGTGTATAGAGTGAGATACTGTACACTGTTCAGTATTAGGCTGGTTCTCATTAGATTCGCCAGCAAACGAAGTGGTGCCACTATAGTATACACGCCAACGTCGCAAACAGAAGGTGAAGAGATAGTGAAAGTATGTGAGGATATTGAATGGGTAATCATCTAACCAGACAACGGTTTTCCAGTCGTCTGGGGTCGAACCGATACAGTCACGAGTCCAGGAGAGACGCTGCAGTTGATATGCTGATAGCAAAGGCACTCGCTTCGGTCTTCTGCTGCCATAGCCCCTTAACGCCAAATTTCGCCACATTTTCCAAACGGATACGTTCGGCGTACATCCTATATTGATGTCCGCGGTTATTTCACAGTGTGTTGTTTGTCTGTTAGCACTGACAACCGTACGAAAATGCCGCCGATCTCCGTCGTTAAGTGAAGTCCGTCGACCACTGCGGTGCTCGTAGTGAGAGGTAGCGCCTGAAATTTGGTATTCTCAGCACACTCTTGACACTGCGAATTCCCTAACGATTTCCGAAATGGATTCCCCGTGCGTCTAATTCCAACTACCAATCGGCGTTTAAGGTCTTTTCATATGACTCGCCGGAACACAAATGACAGCTCCGCCAATGTACAGTGCATCTTGTGTTAGCGATACTATGGCCATTTGTATATGTGCGTAATGCTATACCATGACTTTCGTCACTTCAGTGTAATGTAAAGTCTTCTACACCGCGGTGTCGATTCTGCGCTTAACGGTGATGTACTTAACCGAAGGTGGTAGCAAAATAAAAAGGGCAGGCAGCTGCAGGCCTCGTACCGCACCGTGCTGAGCAACTGGGCTTGGAACGCGCCGTCCAGCCTCCAGCAGGGCGGACTCCCGCTGCAACGTGAGACGGGGTTTCCGGTAGCTTACCACCGCCGCTGCCGCTGCCGCCACCCTTGCCCCTCGCGAAGCTCATTAACAGACGCTCCATTCCACGCCACAGACTCCGAATGGCTAGCCTTAACGCCAAGGCGGTATTTAAGACCCAAGTTCGTCCCTTCTCTTAGCGTGCAACGTAGCAAAAGCGGATCAATAATCCGACCCCTCTGCAGAGATTTCGGCGGGATACAGTCGCTGTATTTTGCTTAAGGGAGTTCCCTCTCTGCTTGGAGCACAGTTACCAGCTATCTGCGTGAAACCGCTTGTTGCACATTCACAGCCAGACAAACCAGTAGCCTAAAAACTGACAACATTTCCTAATCATCATATGTGTTCAGTGATGCAACACACGGTAGAGGAACGTTGACACACTACACACTTCTACATTCCACCTCTCATCATCTGGGCGCACACGTTTAAATCATCAATCGCACGTACTTGCAAGTGCAATCTATAAATCACAAAATAAAGTCCCTCAGATAAAAATTCCTTGTCCAGTTTCAACCTAGACTGATGGCGAACTTCTTTTCCGACCCATTATAATACTACATGCTCAACAGACTGCTTCTTCATATTCAGACGTTCCTTCGTCTGTGTCTGCTTATTCACATAGCACTAGAAATTTCGTACAGTCACTCGTTCCATTGAACACTAAAAGTACTGCATGAACACACCGAGGTACCGGTGGTTCCCTCCTCTTCTAAAGATAACAACATGTCTTAATGCTGAAGAATACATTTACGTTAGTTACCTGCGAATGTCTTTTTTTGCGATTAATGTTCATACTAGAGTCAGAATAGGTCTATGGAATTGATAAGTCATCTCTTTCAAGATTGGCCACGTTATAAAACCTCTCCTTCTGGCGAATTGCTGTTCCGAATACTTATCTTCCTTCTTGTCTACGTGCGACGTCTGTAAATCCATTTCAGTTCCTCTTAGTGGGCGGTGCTGTGTGTGGCTCTGTACACAACGGTAAATAGAGGTATGGCAAATTTTGTCGTGGGGAAGTTCGACGGGAACAGAAATGATAAGCGAAAAAGGTAACACAGTAAACCGAATATTTACTTAACGTGTAAGGTATACCTACGTTTCTAGCAATTGTAGACTTAGAGAAAGCTTTTGACAATGTTGACTAGAATACTCTCTTTAAAATTTGAAGGTGGTAGGGGTAAAATACGGGGAGCGAAAGGCTATTTACAATTTGTACACAAACCAGATGGCAGAGTCGAGGGACATGAGGAAGGGAAGCAGTGGATGGGAAGGGAGTGAGACAGGGTTGTAGCCTCTCCCCGATGTTATTCAATCGGTATATTGAGCAAGCAGTAAAGGAAACAAAACAAAAATTCGGAGTAGGTATTAAAATCCATGGAGAAGAAATAAAAACTTTGAGGTTCGCCGATGACATTGTAATTCTGTCAGAGACAGCAAAGGACCGGGAAGAGGAGTTGAACGGAATGGACAGTGTCTTGAAAGGAGGATATAAGATGAACATCAACAAAAGCAAAACGAGGATAATGAAATGTAGTCGAATTAAGTCGGGTCATGCTGAGGGAATTAGATTACGAAATGAGACACTTAAAGTAGTAAAGGAGTTTTGCTATTTGGGGAGCAAAATAACTGAGGATGGTCGAAGTAGACAGGATATAAAATTTAGACTGGCAATGGTTAGGAAAGTGTTTCTGAAGAAGACAAATTTGTTAACATCGAGTATAGATTTAAGTGTAAGGAAGTCGTTTGTGAAAGTATTTGTGTGGAGTCTAGCCATGTATGGAAGTGAAACATGGACGATAAATAGTTTGGATAAGAAGAGAATAGAAGCTTTTGAAATGTGGTGCTACAGAAGAATGCTGAAGATTGTATGGGTAGATCAGATAACTAATGAGGAGGTATTGAATAGAATTGGGGAGAAGAGGAGTTTGTGGCACAACTTGACAAGAAGAAGGTACCGATTTGTAGGACATGTTGTGAGGCATCAAGGATCACCAATTTGGTATTGGAGGGGAGCGTGCAGGGTAAAAATCGTAGAGGGAGACCAAGAGATGAATACACTAAGCAGATTCAGAAGCATGTAGGTTGCAGTAGGTACGGGGAAATGAAGAAGCGTGCACAGGAGAGAGTAGCATGGAGAGCTGCATCAGACCAGTCTCAGGACTGAAGACCACAACAACAACAACAACAGTATTTCTCCAAGCCTACAAAGACTCATTACAAACAATGCAGCAAGAAACAGAATCCAGCTCAAACAACAGCTACAATGATGGAGCTCTCTGTACTAAAGCACGACCGGTGGCGTCGGAGCTGCAACTTGGCGGCTTCATCGTAGGGCCATGTGGGGAAGGGGCTCCAAGTGCGAGTGAGCTGTCTGGCTGCTGCCGGCCGTCCTGTATGGGTGCGGACGTGGGCGCTCATGATAGGGAGCCACTGGAGACGCAGCTGATAGGACGCGGAGCGCTGGGTCTACCAGATCCTAAGAGCCCTCTATCGGTGTCTGGTGGAAACTTGCGGTTCCATTGCCGACTTTTCGACGCCCGTGGGGTGGCGTCGATGCGTGGTACCACAAGTGGCCACCCCGAACCAAAATATAGTCATCTGCAAAGACGTCACGTTTTTTCTTGTAACATCACGACCTCCAGACATCGTAACGATCTCGGTTCGGTGAATAACGGATTTCAAAGATTCCACAGGATGCCACATGCTCCCAGAACAGCTCAATAATGATTAGATCCAACAACACTATCAAATCGCTTATACGTTCATTACTATGCTTCATCCGCATTATTTATGGAATTAAGATCAGATCATCTAGAGGCGATAGCGTGATCTTGGAAGACAGGAATGACCACAGTATTGTTATCATGATAATGTAGAAGAATCTTGAGATAAACTTTCTGGTTCGTGGTCACGGTAAGTCGGCCCAAGTTGCGATGTGGAAAACAAATATGGTGGTGGGTAGGACCAAACACAACAACTCGTTTCTGCCATTCTGTCAGCTGTACACGTCGACCCATATCACTGCGCTGATTCCACTCAACACACTGCAATACACAACCAATCACTGTCATCACTCAGCGCCAGCGGTGGAGGCTCAGATGACCGCTGGTACCAGTTCTGCACTGTTTACTGCGCTGCAAAGTGACCAGCGTGCTCTACTAAATGGGAGGCACTCATATTTCTTCCAAGGAGCTTTTTTTGTTCTTTGCTTCTGGTGCTTGTCTTACCCCTGTCTGTCGGTATACCTCGCGTTAGATGATATTTCTGTAAACTCCCACTTGGTTCAACTTACTCCTCGTACTTTCGGTCTCATGCTTTAAACTACACTCTCCAAAAGAATTAGGGGAACACGTCTTTTGGCTTCTGTCGTACTTCATTGAGCAGTAGTTGAGAACTATGTATGTTACGAAGCTATACCTCTATCGTTCACAAATTAAGTACACAACCGCATCCTCCTTCACTTACATAACAAGAACCGAAATGTCCGACAGATGGGGATAACAAAGCGCAAACCATCATTCACCCCGTCACCCTAGTACTTTCCTTTGGACCTAGAGAGATTCAGCAACGTGCATTCCCTCTGCACGTGTTTATTAACGCCTGACGCTTAGGTGACACTCTCAGTATAAGTCTACAGAGGTCGCCCTATAGTACCCGTTCCCCAATGAGAGCGTCTGTGAGTTTTGGAGAGTCAGTAGTGAAACATGACGAGAAAGAACATGTGTTAAGCATATGCCACACATGATGGCCGATGGGGTTTGGATCGGGACTTACCGCTGACCATTCCATTATTTCAATGTCCAGGCGTTGAAAGACATCCCTCGTGATACGAACTGTCGGAGCCTTGACGTTTTAGCGTGTATGAACAACGATAAGATCAGTATTGCTGTCATCATTCATGCCTCCCCAAACTATCGCAGAACATTGGCCAAACTGTCGATTTCCTTGGCAACATTTGGCAGGTACTACTCATGACGGCGTCACCGCACAGGAATACGGCCACCGCATTGCGTCAGGGGAAATCTGGAATCGTCTGTGAATAACATGTATCGCCAGTGACCAAGCAGGCGATCTACATGGGAACGGTCCTTTCTGGTAACCTGCTTCTTAGAGTCCGATAGGACACAGCGGCTCCAGTGATCCTTCCGAGACCGTTTTGCAGTGCTTTGGCGGTAGCCGTACAGCGCCGTATCACATAGATGGCCAGATATCAGTCATGTCGTGGGGTCACAACGTGTCAGCGACCTTTGCCAGCTCGCCTTGTGTGCTGATCTTTCTCCCTGTAGCGTGTCCACACCTGTGGATGATAGATGGAGATACACTGGCATTTGCAACAACGCGACATGAAGTCCAGCCTTCTTGGATCAAACAGACAGCTCTTGAAACTTATAGCGCATTAATATGTCACACTGCATATGCTTTGTTGAATACAACGTTCGCAACTGACAACTGACGTCTCTGTACCTCACTAGAGAACACTGGGACGCTGGCACTCACTTATTTTTGAGGGGTCACGTGATACTGTAGTGGATAACACAGTCGATAGATGGCGAATGACTTTTGTTGTTTGCATACTTTGAAAGCGAAGTTCTGAAGTCATGCAACAAGACCACAGGCACCATGTGTGTCGAAAATAGATTTCACTTATCGGACATTTGTATGTGAATTTTTTTAAGCAGAGTATTATTTCTCTTGGAATCTTAACTTCATAATGTGTGTTTCCAGAATATTCCCTAACTTGTTGTACATATTTTTTTAAAAGAGTAAACCACCATTTGACTATGTATTAATATATTTATATCAGTACTATCCAAATTTCGGTTTTTGTGGCATTATCAAGTATAGTGTTAAAAGTTGTTACACCATTATTAAGTCACATCTGTTAAGGCAGTCCAAAGCAAGTAAACAAGACTAACACATGACTTCAACATGTAACTGTCAAAGAAAGTAGTTCTTTGACATTACATTTTAAAGTTATGCATAAGTCTTGTTTTCTTGCTTTGGAATACACGATATGATTTAATAACGGCCTAACAACTTTTAGCACTGTACTTGATAATGACA
The DNA here is from genome assembly GCF_021461395.2 of Schistocerca americana. Lineage (NCBI taxonomy): Eukaryota > Metazoa > Arthropoda > Insecta > Orthoptera > Acrididae > Schistocerca > Schistocerca americana. The sequence continues at coordinate 258,687,773 of NC_060122.1, read as the reverse complement.
TAAAAACCTAAATCTAGGTAGCACAGAAGATATATATAGTAATACACAGACAAATGGCTGTTTACTCTTTTAAAAAGTGAATCAACACCAGAAAAAAATTTCTTGAAGTTACTTCCACTTTCCTTCTGCTAACCTTAACTAGTCGGATTTTTCTTGCCTTCTTTCCTTGTGCTAAAGCCGCACTTGTATCATACAACTGCCATTCACTGCTATCTGTCTGCTACACCCATCGTCACATCCAATGCCCTATGCACAAACTTCTTGAATGCAGCTTCTTTCTAGGTTACCTCGGTGGTATGAAATGTTTGGAATCATAACATCCATTGTAGTGACTTTCGACTCAAGACTTTAAAGGCTTTAAAATTATTGTTCCATGTTATATCTTGGTCTAAAATTTGAGTTCCGATATTGACTTCACGTTATACAGTGAAGTCCGTTTTCTCATTAAGTACATCAGATATTCTGTTGAGTTTATCAGTACCATCTACAAATTCATCAACATACAATAATACCCACTTTTTTGCATTACACACAACTGTATTAATTAAGAATCTATCGTAGCTTAAAAAGCTTCTCATCTAAATTGTGAATAGAAGTATCCGCAGTTGTGGCTGAGGTACTTGATCTCAATGCCAATCCATTGCTCTGAATGTAAAATGTATTGTTAAATGAGAAATAATTAAAAATCTGTGATCTACTCTACAGGCTCAGTCGTCTCCTTCTACTAAAGTTTTTTATGCTTCAACAGATTTTTGTAAGCCCAGTCGTCTCGCCTACCGGAACATTAGCACTCAATTCCCTAACATCCAGGGATACTAACCAGTATCAATGGGTAACAGGCTGACCTTTAATTCCATTCGTCAAAGACAATGATACACACGGAGTGGTTGGTACAAACCGGGTATTTTCCTCGAAGCACCTTATTGAACAGCATTGTTAATTTCAAGGATGTATTACTTCCTACATTAATCTGTGCAGTGCTTACATGAAACTAAGGGAAGGAGAGGCAGATGCTGCAAAGGCCGATGATTGGGACACCGAATTAATTGTTACACCACCAAAACGTTAGAATTTTCTAAGAAAGTGTAATTACCCCAATATCGAAAAAAGGAATGTAGAAAAAAGTTGGATACATAAAAAGAACACGAAAAAAATCCGTAAAGGAAATTTCCCTAAAGGAAAATGCAGTTGGTACATACCAGCAGCATACTACATAGCTAACTAATCGTCCTACTCGAGTTTAGAGAAAATTGGCCGTTAGCGGCTCAGGAGGGGATCTGATTTATGAAATTATGATGTTACGGCATCCAAATAGAGAATCAAGAACAATCATAATGAATGGCCATTGTTACCCGAAGTAACTCACATTAAGAAGGACCCTGTAACACATCTGTAACATCAGGGCAATAACAGGAACGGATGAAATGAACCAATCAAAAAGGTAAAAATTATCGTAAATATTATTTACATGTATTAAAACGAAATATAGCGACCCATTTAAATCGTTATGTAATTGCAGTATTTGTTATTAATGTTGTGTATACTATTAAATGGAACACACCTATAAAAAAAAGAAACGGATAAAGACAGCTCACCGAAACGAGCAGCCAGCAAGGTCGCCGTCGAATCTGTCTTCTTTTTTAATTTTTTAAAATTATATCCGTTTAAAAGAATATCGATATAGCTCTTGTAACGACGAGGGTGGCAAGTGAAACATCGTTTTATTATTATCTGATGACGAAAAAGCAAAAACCGGTATTTGTTTCATGAGGTAAGGCCCTGTATCATAGAGCGAACTGTAGCAAAGACAAGATTTCCATAGTACACGTGCCAAGCAACATAAGACCAAACACATTGGTATAAACAGCGTTTTCTCCCATTTTAGTAGAGCTGCATTGTATATAAGGAGCAATGAGATGAAAACCGCCACAACGGGACCGTATACGGTAAAATTAACAGCTATAGCAGCCCTCGGTCGCAAAGAAGTAGTCTTTTGACCCAGGTTTCGGCACTGCTATGAATGCCTTCATAAGAAATAAAACTCTCAGATTGGCCGATAACAGAATTATAACATTACAGGGTAGAAAACACTTTTAAGTGTAAGTACTGGCTAGTAGTACAAAAAAGAAACAGTATTTACATGTCACGTATTAAACTAAAAATCAAACAATAAAGCTTTAGTCAAATACTTGTAAAACAATACATAATAGGGTAGCCACTGTTGGCTGCTCACACGCTTCGAGCTACGGTAGCATCAGACTCGGACGCCCACCTTAGCACTTGCTGGCTGGTGAACATGACGGCAAGAGTACCATCTACTAGCCGCAAATGCAAATAGTCTACCTGACATTCAAAATGTAGACAGATAAAAGTTACGATGAACATTATTTTGTACGTGAAGTAAACGAAAACGGTTTTATCTGATGGCAGCAAACACGGTAACAAACTGTCTACATAAGACCTCACTTTATAAATACAAAGGGAGCTGAATAACTCAGCGAGCAAAAAAGAAAGATGTAAAATGAAAGCCGGCCGTGTGGCCGAGCGGTTCTAGGCGCTACAGTCTGGAACCGCGCAACCGCTACGGTCACAGGTTCGAATCCTGCCTCCGGCATGGATGTGTGTGATGTCCTTAGGTTAGTTAGGTTTAAGTAGTTCTAAGTTCTAGGGGACTGATGCCCTTAGAAGTTAAGTCCCATAGTGCTCAGAGCCATTTGAACCATCTAACCACATAGGTCTCTCCTCTATCGTCGTAAACCGCCTGTGCGTCTTCGTTGATACCACACACCACGTAGCCAAACACGACATTGAAACGCGAGTGAGCTCACGCGCAAGTACACAATGAAGTCACAGAGAAGTCTATACAAACAGATAACGTATACATGTTCCAAGGACCTCATGAAATGATGGTATACTGCCAATTGCTAAAAATGTAGTTACTAAAAGAAACCAGCGAAATGTTTGAAAACGTTATTTGGATCACCGGTTAGTTGTTCATTCAGTGTGTTCTGATTATCCACGCTATGTATCGGAATTTCCAGCTGTTCTAGTAGATCCTGCTTTTTGCCTTTGTCCTGTCTATGTAGAACAACGAGATCCTGACCTATTCCCAAATGGGGTGTCCCGTTTCCCAAATATGCGTGGCTACAGCTGACTTTTAAATATTATTAAGCCGGGAAGCATCGCTATGTTCTTTGTAACGTACTTTAAAGGACCTACCAGTTTGGCCTACATAGCTTGCCTTGCACGTGCTACACTGAATTTTATAGACCCCAGCTCTCTCATATTTATCGCTTTCCTGCTGTAAATTATTTCTTAGTTTAAAACGCGGCGTATTATTGGTCTGAAAAGTAGTATCAACTTTAAAAGGTTTGAAAATGTTAGCCACTTTTTGCGAAGTATGGTATTGTGACTCTCGTAATATTATTTGTGGTATACTTCCTTGCATTCGCGAGCTGTTTCTGTCGTATTCATTTATTGACAACGTTTTGGTGATATCCGTTAGCTGTCGCTAGTTGTTTCACGATGTGCAGCTCAGTCATTCTGTCTTCTTCATTCATAGGGACTCTAAAGGCTCTACCTATCAAAGATCTAAAAGCAGAAAGTTTCTGGCTGTTAGGATGGCAGGAATTATTTTGTATCAATACATCAGTTGTGGTTGGTTTCCTAAATATTTTAAAGACATGTCTATCATTTTGTTTCCTAATACTTAAGTCGAGAAATTGCAGTTCACCATTTTTCTCTTCTTACACAGTGAATTCAATTTTACCGTGTAACTCGTTAAATTTATTTACTATTTCTGCAACTTCTTTTTCTTGTCCATCAATAGGAAGCAGCGTATCATCTACATAGCGTTTTTAATATACAACTTTATCCACGGGATGTTGCGGGTTAACGAGGAGTCTTTTTTCAAAATGATTTATAAAGATGTCTGATATGGTTCCAGATATACTGTAACCCATAGCCAGCATAAACAGTCCTTTATGCAAAATTACTAAAATGCTTGATAAAATTTTAAAAGAATCTTTCGTGTTCTATGATAAGTTTTCAATCACTAATAATTCAGCATTGATAAATGAAATGAAGTATAGGCCTATCGCTGACACGAACCGCGTAGTATCTCTAGACATTAAAAACCTTTATGCGAATGTGCCGGTGAATGAGGCCGTTAGGTCATCAAAGAAAATTTGCTTAAGTACAAAACACTGTCTCAGCAAGAAATAGTCGAATTCATCGAACTGTTAGAATTGGTTCTGAAATATAATTATTTTTCTGTCAACAATAAATTTTATATACAAAGAGATGGACTGGCTATGGGTTACAGTATATTTGGAACCATAGCAGACATCTTTATAAACCATTTGGAAAAAAGAGTCCTCGTTAAACTGCAACATCCCGTGGATAAAGTTGTATATTAAAAACGTTATGTAGATGATACGCTGCTTCTTATTGATGTACAAGAAAAAGAAGTTGCAGAAATAGTAAATAAATTTAACGAGTTACACGCTAAAATAGAATTCACTGTGGAAGAAGAGAAAAATGATGAACAGCAATTTGTCGACGTAAGTATTAGGAAACAAAATGGTAGGCATGTTTTTAAATTTTTAGGAAACCAACCACAACAGATGTGTTGATACAAAATAGTTCCTGACATCCTAATAGCCAGAAACTTTCTGCTTTTAGGTCTTTGATAGATAGAGCCTTTAGAGTCCCTATGAATGAAGAAGACAGAATGACTGAGCTGGACATCGTGAAACAACTAGCCACAGCTAACGGATATCACCAAAACGTTGTCAATAAATTAATACGACAGAAACAGCGCGCGAATGCAAGCAGAATGTTGTTGTTGTTGTGGTCTTCAGTCCTGAGACTGGTTTGATGCAGCTCTCCATGCTACTCTATCCCGTGCAAGCTTCTTCATCTCCCAGTACCTACCGCAACCTACATCCTTCTGAATCTGCTAAGTGTATTCATCTCTTGGTCTCCCTCTACGATTTTTACCCTCCACGCTGCCCTCACATACTAAATTGGTGATCCCTTGATGCCTCAGAACATGTCCTACCGACCGATCCCTTCTCCTAGTCAAGTTATGCCACGAACTTCTCTTCTCCCCAATCCTATTCAATACCCCTCATTAGTCATGTGATCTACCCATCTAATCTTCAGCATTCTTCTGTAGCGCCACATTTCAAAAACTTCTATTCTCTTCTTGTCCAAACTATTTATCGTCCATGTTTCACTTCCATACATGGCTACACTCCATACAAAAACTTTCAAAAATTACTTCCTGACACTTAAATCTATACTCGATGTTAACAAATTTCTCATCTTGAGAAACACTTTCCTTGCCATTGCCAGTCTACATTTTACACTCCTGGAAATTGAAATAAGAACACCGTCAATTCATTGTCCCAGGAAGGGGAAACTTTATTGACACATTCCTGGGGTCAGACACATCACATGATCACACTGACAGAACCACAGGCACATAGACACAGGCAACAGAGCATGCACAATGTCGGCACTAGTACAGTGTATATCCACCTTTCGCAGCAATGCAGGCTGCTATTCTCCCATGGAGACGATCGTAGAGATGCTGGATGTAGTCCTGTGGAACGGCTTGCCATGCCATTTCCATCTGGTGCCTCAGTTGGACCAGCGTTCGTGCTGGACGTGCAGACCGCGTGAGACGACGCATCATCCAGTCCCAAACATGCTCAATGGGGGACAGATCCGGAGATCTTGCTGGCCAGGGTAGTTGACTTACACCTTCTACAGCACGTTCGGTGGCACGGGATACATGCGGACGTGCATTGTCCTGTTGGAACAGCAAGTTCCCCTGCCGGTCTAGGAATGGTAGAACGATGGGTTCGATGACGGTTTGGACTATTCAGTGTCCCCTCGACGATCACCAGTGGTGTACGGCCAGTGTAGGAGATCGCTCCCCACACCATGATGCCGGGTGTTGGCCCTGTGTGCCTCGGTCGTATGCAGTCCTGATTGTGGCGCTCACCTGCACGGCGCCAAACACGCATACGACCATCATTGGCACCAAGGCAGAAGCGACTCTCATCGCTGAAGACGACACGTCTCCATTCGTCCCTCCATTCACGCCTGTCGCGACACCACTGGAGGCGGGCTGCACGATGTTGGGGCGTGAGCGGAAGACGGCCTAACGGTGTGCGGGACCGTAGCCCAGCTTCATGGAGACGGTTGCGAATGGTCCTCGCCGATACCCCAGGAGCAACAGCGTCCCTAATTTGCTGGGAAGTGGCGGTGCGGTCCCCTACGGCACTGCGTAGGATCCTACGGTCTTGGCGTGCATCCGTGCGTCGCTGCGGTCCGGTCCCAGGTCGACGGGCACGTGCACCTTCCGCCGACCACTGGCGACAACATCGATGTACTGTGGAGACCTCACGCCCCACGTGTTGAGCAATTCGGCGGTACGTCCACCCGGCCTCCCGCATGCCCACTATACGCCCTCGCTCAAAGTCCGTCAACTGCACATACGGTTCACGTCCACGCTGTCGCGGCATGCTACCAGTGTTAAAGACTGCGACGGAGCTCCGTATGCCACGGCAAACTGGCTGACACTGACGGCGGCGGTGCACAAATACTGCGCAGCTAGCGCCATTCGACGGCCAACACCGCGGTCCCTGGTGTGTCCGCTGTGCCGTGCGTGTCATCATTGCTTGTACAGCCCTCTCGCAGTGTCCGGAGCAAGTATGGTAGGTCTGACACATCGGTGTCAATGTGTTCTTTTTTCCATTTCCAGGAGTGTATATCCTCTCTAATTCGACCATCATCAGTTGTTTTGCTCCACAAATAGCAAAACTCATTTACTACTTTAAGTGTCTCGTTTCCTAAACTAATTCCCTCAGCATCACCCGACTTAATTCGACTACATTCCATCATCCTCGTTTTGCTTTTGTTGATGCTCATCTTATATCCTCCTCTCAAGACACTATCCATTCCGTTCAACTGCTCTTCCAAGTCCTTTGCTGTCTCTGACAGAATTACAATGTCATCGGCGAACCTTAAAGTATTTATTTCTTCTCCATGGACTTTAATACCTACTCCGAATTTTTCTTTTGTTTCCTTCACTGCTTGCTCAATATACATTTTGAATAACATCGGGGAGAGACTACAACCCTGTCTCACTCCCTTCCAAACCACTGCTTCCCTTTCATGTCCCTCGACTCTTATAACTGCCATCTGGTTTCTTACAAATTGTAAATAGCCTTTGGCTCCCTTTATTTTATCCCTGCCACCATCAGAATTTGAACGAGAGTATTCCAGTCAGCATTGTCAAAAGCTTTCTCTAAGTCTAAAAATGCTAGAAACGTAGGTTTGCCCTTCCTTGATCTAGCTTCTAAGATAAGTCGTAGGGTCAGTATTGCCTCACGTGTTCCAACATTTCTACGCAATAAAAACTGATCTTCCCCGAGGTCGGCTTCTACTAGTTTTTCCATTCGTCTGTAAAGAATTCGCGGTAGTATTTTGCAGCTGTGACTTATTAAACTGATAGTTCGGTAATTTTCACATCTGTCAACACCTGCTTTTTTTGGGATTGGAATTATTATATTCTTCTTGAAGTCTGAGGGTATTTCGGCTGTTTCATACATCTTGCTCACCAGATGGTAGAGTTTTGTCAGGACCGGCTCTCCCAAGGCCGTCAGTAGTTCTAATGGAATGTTGTCTACTCCGGGGGCCTTGTTTCGGCTCAGGTCTTTAAGTGCTCTGTAAAACTCTTCACGCAGTATCGTATCTCCCATTTCATCTTCATGTACATCTTCTTCCATTTCCATAGTATTGTCCTCAAGTACATCGCCCTTGTATAGACCCTCAATATACTCCTTCCACCTTTCTGCTTTCCCCTCTTTGCTTAGAACTGGGTTTCCATCTGAGCTCTTGATGTTCATGCAAGTGGTTCTCTTATCTCCAAAGGTCTCTTAATTTTCCTGTAGGCAGTATCTATTTTACCCCTAGTGATACTCGCTTCTACATCCTTACATTTGTCCTCTAGCCATCCTTGCTTAGCATATTTGCACTTCCTTTCGGTCTCATTTTTGTGACGTTTGTATTCCCTTTTGCCTGCTTCATTTACTGCATTTTTATATTTTCTCCTTTCATCAATTAAATTCAATATTTCTTCTGTTACCCAAGGATTTCTAATAGCCCTCGTCTTTTTACCTACTTGATCCTCTGCTGCCTTTACTACTTCATCCCTCAGAGCTACCCATTCTTCTTCTACTGTATTTCTTTCCCCCATTCCTGTCAGTTGTTCCCTTATGCTCTTCCCTGAAACACTGTACGACCTCTGGTTTAGTCAGTTTATCCAGGTCCCATCTCCTTAAATTCCCGCCTTTTTGCAGTTTCTTCAGTTTTAATCTACAGATCATAACCAATACATTGCGGTCAGAGTCCACATCTGCCCCTGGAAATGTCTTACAATTTAAAATCTGGTCCTTAAATCTCTGTCTTACCATTATATAATCTATCTGATACCTTTCAGTATCTCCAGGATTCTTCCCTGTACACAACCTTCTTTTATTATTCTTGAACCAAGTGTTAGCTATGATTAACTTATGCTCCGTGCAAAATTCTACCAGGAGGATTCCTCTTTCTTTTCTTAGACCCAATCCATATTCACCTACTACATTTCCTTCTCTCCCTTTTCCTACTACCGTACTCCAGTCACCCATGACTATTAAATTTTCGTCACCCTTCACTATCTGAATAATTTCTTTTATTTCATCATACATTTCTTCAATTTCTTCGTCATCTGCAGAGCTAGTTGGCATATAAACTTGTACTACTGTAGTAGGCATGGGCTTCGTATCTATCTTTGCCACAATAATGCGTTCACTATGCTGTTTGTAGTAGCTTACCCGCATTCCTATCTTGCTATTCATTATTAAACGTACTCCTGCATTACCCCTATTTGATTATGTGTTTATGGCCCTGTAGTCACCTAACCAGAAGTCTTGTTCCTCCTGCCACCGAACTTCACCAATTCCCACTATAGCTAACTTTAACCTATCCATTTCCTTTTTAAATTTTCTAACCTACCTGCCCGATTAAGAGATCTGACATTCCACGCTCCGATCCGTAGAACGCCAGTTTTCTTTCTCCTGATAACGACATTCTCTTGAGTAGTCCCCGCCCGGAGATCCGAATGGGGGACTATTTTACCTCCAGAATATTTTACCCAAGAAGACGCCATCATCATTTAACCATACAGTAAAGCCGCATGCCCTCGGGAAAAATTACGGCCGTAGTTTCCCCTTGCTTTCAGCCGTTCGCAGTACCAGCATAGCAAGACCGTTTTGGTTAGTGTTACAAGGCCAGATCAGTCAATCATCCAGACTGTTGCCCTTGCAACTACTGAAAAGGCTGCTGCCCCTCTTCAGGAACCACACGTTTGTCTGGCCTCTCAACAGATACCCCTCCGTTGTGGTTGCACCTACGGTACGGCTATCTGTATCGCTGAGGCTCGCAAGCCTCCCCACCAACGGCAAGGTCCATGGTTCATGGGGGGGGGGGGGGGGGGCAAGGAAGAATACCGCAAATAATATTACGAGAGTCACAATACCATACTTCGGTGATATTTCGCAAAGATAGCAAAGATAGGCTAACATTTTCAAACCTTTTAAAGCTGATACCGTTTTTCAGACCAATAATACGCCGCGTTTTAAACTAAGAAATAATTTACAGCACGAAAGCGATAAAAATGAGAGAGCTGGGGTCTATAAAATTCAGTGTAGCACGTGGAAGGCAAGCCACGTAGGCCAAACTGGTAGGCCATTTAAGGTACGTTACAAAGAACATAGCGATGCTTACCGGCTTAACAATTTTTAAAAGTCAGCTGTAGCCACGCAAATTTGGGAAACGGGACACCCCATCTTGGGAATAGGTCAGGATCTCGTTGTTTTACATAGACAGGACAAAGGCAAAAAGCTGGATGTACTAGAACAGCTGGAAATTATGATACATAGCGTGGATAATCAGAACACACTGAATGAACAGCAAACTGGTGATCCAAATAACTTTTTCAAACATTTAGCTGGTTTCTTTTAGTAACTACATTTTTAGCAATTGGCTGGATACCATCATTTCATGAGGACCTTGGAACATGTATACGTTATCTGTTTTGTATAGACATCTCTGTGACTTCATTGTTTACTTGCGCGTGAGCTCACTCGCGTTTCAGTGTCGTGTTTGGCTACGTGGTGTGTGGTATCAACGAAGACGCACAGGCGGTTTACGACGATAGAGGAGAGACCCATGTGGTTAGATGGTTCAAATGGCTCTGAGCACAATGGGACTTAACTTCTAATGGCATCAGTCCCCTAGAACTTAGAACTACTTAAACCTATCTAACCTAAGGACATCACACACATCCATGCCCGAGGCAGGATTCGAACCTGTGACCGTAGCGGTCGCGCGGTTCCAGACTGTAGCGCCTAGAACCGCTCGGCCACCCGGCCAGCATGTGGTTAGATGTTGAACATCATAGGCGACACAATTATAGAGTTTTTTATATTTTGACGACTATGTGGAGATGTACTTTGGAAGACACGGGTGCAACAAGGGAAGTAGCCACGATGTTTTAATTTTATTATCAATTTTATTGTGCCTGGTGCATGTTCCATTTTAGCAAGTTTTAACAGATTCTTTTAGTTTTTATTATTCTGATGATGGAAGCTCGACTTCCGAAACGCGTCAATCTTAGTGTTTTACACTATTAACAAGTGGTTGAGCCGATATATTTTTTAACATTGATGTGGATATATGCCCTATTCCGTACGTTTTCCGAGATAGAACCTTTTTAATGTTATTTCTATTTATTTTCTGTATTATTCATTGTCATTGTTTACGACGTACCACAGTAATATAGCGGAAGATGAGATGAACATTTTGATACAGGACGCTTGTGCTCTATCAAGTCAGAAAACTACCTCAAAATGGCCAATAACAAAGCACCTAAACTACAGCGCACACTCGTCGCACGAGATTTTCAAAGTTCTCGCGATCTCTCTGCGCAAACTGTTAGTCTTAGACAAAAAATAAATAGGACAATTTTTTGTAGCAAATTTAATTTTGTTTAATTGTGAACTGAGACATGTTTTCGTTAGAGCGTGCGGCTTTCGAGTTATTAAAGAAAAACATACAAAAGTGATATTAAACGTGTTCTATCTCGGAAACCATTCGCAATTGGGCATATGTCCATATGAAGTTTTTGTTCAGAATCACTAATACTACCGCATCTCAAAGCATGTACCTTTCCTCCTGACTCACCCTGTATAAGTTATTAAAAAAAGTATTATGAGTCGACTTAGATAGAAAAAGTATTTTGGTAACTACACGACGGAACATGAAATCAAATATCAAGTAACGGCTTTATACCACTGAAGAAGCTTCTATTACATAATTGTTGCTGCTCATTAAGAATAAGATCATCATTACGAGAAAGATGTTGAAAAATTCCTAATTCTTCGAGAACATCTAATCTACAGCCTTTCTTCTCGGTGTGTAAAATGTTGATATCGTGAAAAGCTTTTGGTGTGGGACCTGTAATCAGAAGGTTGTCGGCCAAAGACTAATTCTGGGTGCTACTGCAATTTTTTCTTAAAAGATGTTCTTTGTATCTGACTGTAAAGGAACGTCATGTTTGTCCTATGTAGTAAGAAGAGCAAGTGTCGCAAAAAATCTTATAGACACCACAGTTTTTCGATGGGGAACAGGTAGATTTTAAATTGTGAATAAAACTTTTTTTACAAACTATTATTGGTTGAAAGGGCGACACTACAGTGGTATTTATTACGAAGAAGGTGTTGAATCTGATAGGAGACAGGCCTCCAGAAAGGAATAGAAAAGAACTTCTTGTATGGTTGGACTCCATGATTAAGGTGTAGTAACTCTTTTAACAGTTTTCTTTTTAAGGATGTCGTCAACTATGGCAGGTTCGTATTCGTTATTAATTGCTATAGTTTTGATCAAATTAATTTCTTCCTTGAATTTTTTCTTTCGAGAGTGGAATAGAAGTAGCTCTGTGAACAGCAGAGTGAAAGAAGGTGTTTTGTGAGACTGAGAGTGCATGGAAGAAGCTGGTGCGATCTGATCGGTATATGTTTCTTTACGAAAAACATTAAAAAACATTTTATTTTCTTTTACCGTTAGCGTAGGACCAGGAACGTTCAGTTGGCGGACCTCGCTTTAGAGTCCACCGGTGAAGGATATTTTCTCTTGAAGTTCATTAAAGAGATTGAAAATACGGCTAATACCATCAACAGGTGACTAAGATACCATCGACGTATCTCAAATAGAAGAGAATGCCCAAGCGCTGTAGCTGAGAAACATTTGAAAAAAATTTCTTCCAGAAAGTTAATGAAAATGTCAGCAAGAATACCATCCAACGGATTTCCCATAACGAGACCATCAGATTGCTGGTATAACTGTTCATTAAATTCAAAGTAGTCGTATTTGAATACGACTTTGATTTAATTCATAAAGTCAGTGATTTGTTCACCTGAAAGCTCTTTTTCGAAATGTCTAGTGAAAACAACTTGGTATCTGGGCTGCATTCTAATTCTTTTATTTTATGAAATAAGACGTGACTATTGGGGATGGAATAATTGCTCTGGAACACGAAAGATTTTTTCAGAGGCTCATGCAGAAAATTGGCTAAATCATGCACGCACTATTCATGTTACTTGAAATCGGGCGTATCTGGTGGTTAGGCTTGTGAATTTTGAGATGAGAAAGAAGTTTAGGGGGCTGAGGGTTCATGTTGTTAAACATTTTCTTATGAAAAGGTTTGAGTAAAAATTTTGCCTCACTGGTAGCTAAACTAACTTATTTCTGTAATCCCGGAGTCGGATACTCATGCAGCCCCGAAACATTATTTTCATTAAAAAATCCAAGGTTTTAGAAATGCATTTAGAATTGTAGGCAATAACCAAAGAGCAACCTTTGTCAGACTTAGTTATTAAAGCATCAGATTCTTTAAGTTTATTATGAATAGACTGAACCACGTTCCTATCGTTTGCCCTATCGTTTGCGTGTTCTTACTGAAAATGTTACGTGCGTGAAAGGCAATTCTGGACTGACATGAATTATCCATTTTTTTACAGTCAGGAGCAAATTTAGGTCGACAAGCATCTTTTCTATTACACTTTTGTCTGACAGGTTGGGCACGAAATTGTATTTCAGGCCTTTTTCAAGTAAGGCAGCTTAATTCTTCGTAAAATTAATGTTAGTCTTTCTTAAAATTCTTTTATAAAATACATGACTGCTTCTCTTAAAAATTCTTTCAGGACGTTTTTCAGCATGAAACAGACAAAAAGGTTTAGTAGGCTTCTTTTCGTGCCCACGCAATATGTCCTGTTTAAATTTTTAAATGTAAGTGAATCTGTATCCAGAAATCGTACGTTAAAAGTATAATTACTACGGAAGATCTTTGTGAGCTCAAAATATAGATAATATGCCTCTTCATTGAGAACATCTTTTTTATCATTAGTCTTTTAACATGATTAAAAACCAGATTTGTAACTACAGGCCTAAAAAACTTACGATCTTACTTACAATTTGCGAAGTTAGCATTGGGTTTCACATAATTAGGGACTAGCTCAATTTTTTCACATAGCTTATTAAAATGTATTGCGATACATGTATTTAGCAGTGTTTTCTTTAAATCCTGATATTTAGAGGCAGCCTCAACGAATCAGGAATTTTTAAACGTTTTTCTCGTAATTATGGCCTCATTTTCAATGAGCAGCTATAATTACGTAATAAAAGCTTCTTCAATGGTCTAAAGCTGTTACTCGATACTTGATTTCGTGTTCCATCGTGTAGTTACCGAAATATTTTTTATATCTAAGTCAAATCATAATTTTTTTGTTTTTAAATGCTTATATTAACTGCATTTCATGTTATACAATTCTTTTCTGCTCGCTAAGTTATTCATCTCTCCTTGTATTTCTAAAATGGCGTTTTCAGACTTTAAACTGTATTTATAAGCTCTTATGTAGACAATTTATCACCGTGTCTGCTACTGCCAGATAAAATCATTGCCTTTTACTTCAGATACAAAATAAAGTTCATCGTAACATTCGTCTGTCTACATTTTGAATGTTAAGTAGTCTGTTCGTGTTTGCGGCTAGTAGCTGGCACTCTTGGTGTAATGTTCACCTGCCCGCAATTGCTAACGCGGACGCCTCAGTCTGAAGCTACCATAGCTCTAAGTGCGTGAGCAGCCCATGGTGGCTATCCTTTTACGTATTCTGTTTTACAAATTTATGCCTAAAGCTTTATTGCTTGATTTTTAGTTTAATACATGACATGTTAGTACTGTTTCTTTTTTGTACTACTAGTCAGTAAATACACTTCAAAAATTTTTCCTTTCCTGTAATTTTGTAATTCTGTTATAGTCTAATTTGAGAGTTTTGTTTCTGATGAAGGCACTCATAGCAGTGCTGAAACCTGGGTGAAAAGACTCTTTTTTGCTACCGAGGGCTGCTATTGCTGTTAATTTTACTTCGTAAACGATCGCTGACCACTCAGCCATGTTCAAAACTTTACCGTGAAATGGTTCCATTCAGAAGAAATTACCATACACTATAAGACATTTTATTCCGCAGAACGACTGGACGATTAATTCCTGTTTCGTAGAACGAGGTCGGCCGGTGACGGATCTACAGCCGCGCCCACTCTTTCCCCTCGTCGTCCGACTGAAATCGGCTTCCACGCATGCCTTTCTTCAGTTCGCCAAAGACTTGAAAATCACACGCTGAAATATCCAGGCTGTTCTGAAGATGTTGCAGTGTTTTCTAACGAAATCGCTGTATCTTAGCTTTTGTGTTATTTTTTAGAACGGTGTCACATGTTTTCGTGCAACAGGAAGACTCCGACCGAAAGCATTCCGAGAGCCCGAGGGCAACCTGCAAAGCTAACAGTGTAAACTTCCCGTAACTTACTCGTCAAAGAAATCCAAAGCTGTTCACGCAAGTTTCGGTAAGGTCATGATGACTTTCATCTTCGACTGCAGGCCTTTTTTTTTTCGAGATCAGTAGCAAAAATGGAAAACAGCTGTTATAAACGATACCAAACAAACACCCAATGAACCCTCGGTCCAGTTGTGGCGGGAATTCAGTTTTCATTTGACTGCCCCTCATAGAGACTTGTACTCTCGTGGATCCGAAAGTGGATCAACGGTCCACTGAGGTACCTCCTTTTTCACCGCCTGCGTGGTAGGTTAGGTACTATAGATCCAGTCTTCTTTTCAAACTAAACCTCGGGTACGAAAACCATTCAGTTACGAAGACAAGCTAATAGTTTACAGGACCTATTTCTATTCGTTTACATAGTGGTGTCTTCCATGACACAACACCCACAATTTTGGTTGTCTTTGAGGAGACAGAAGCTATTTCGTGCAATAAGTCAAATTTCTCCTCTCACCATTTCGTAGACAGCAGTCTTGACGCAGTTGTCTCCTGTCTACTAATAATGAAATGAACTTAATAGCCCGCATCTCGTGGTCGTGCGGTAGCGTTCTCGCTTCCCACGCCCGGGTTCCCGGGTTCGATTCCCGGCGGGGTCAGGGATTTTCTCTGCCTCGTGATGGCTGGGTGTTGTGTGATGTCCTTAGGTTAGTTAGGTTTAAGTAGTTCTAAGTTCTAGGGGACTGATGACCATAGATGTTAAGTCCCTTAGTGCTCAGAGCCATTTTAAACTTAATATTCCAGTAGGACGCGGTCAGACGTGCCAGTGTTTCACAGTTGGATTCCTTTTTTCTCTGTATACTACCTAATAATCCAGGTAATGACCATATCTCCACAGATATCGCACAAAAGCTGCGGCTGATTCAGCGTCAACCACTTGAAGCCTTTTTCTGACGTTTACAAAGAAACAATATGTACGCTCTCCTGTGGTACAAGAGCGAGATTTTTGTCGCCCCAGGTCTATAATATACTCTATGATGGAGATGCAATTCTCTTCATGAGCTTCAGGTATTTCATTCATGCAGTCTATTTATCTTCGTTCAGTAGATGGCTCCTCCGTACCTCACACGCACAGCAAAAGGCAGGATCCTTAACATAGCGTCAGTTACTGATGTGCCAAATACACTCCTGGAACGCAGTTGAACTAGTTGCTGCCCATGAACCTCAGTTTCTATATTACCAGCTTCACTTTATGAGTCCACACGTCTCCACCATTGCCCACTACGGCCGCTAGCGTTGCCACACAATAGAAGTGAAAATTCTTTTAGAGGCGCACCGAGGTGTAATGTTAACAGTTTTGTTCATAACAAGAAAACGTTTCATCCATGCTGCATTGAGGTGTGTATCAAAAATTGATTGCTCATTCCAGGTGAACACAGCTCCAGAGTAAATCTTTCACTCTGCACCAGAGTGTGAACTATATTTATTACTTACTGGAATACAAAAACTGTATGCCGACAGGGAGAGGAATGCGGAATCTTACCTTTTTTAGGCAGTGCTTTTACTGGATGAGATATCCAGGCGCGGCTCTCAACCAGTAGCTTGACCTGCAAGAGAACTGCTGTAAAATTCATAAGGCGCGAGAAAGGTACCAGCGGAAGTCAAGAATGAGATACAGGCAGTGTGTCATAGGTTGCTAGCTCAGTCGATAAGAGAGCTACCAGTGATAGGTAAGTTCTCAATTTGTTCATCCCCAGATATTTACAGATGGGACTCCTTTGTACGGCCATATATGGAGTACGATGGCAATACTGTAGTCTGCATTTTAATATTATATATGTTGAGTTTTGAAATGATATGAAAGTTTATTTACTCTACACCATCCATGGGCTGTGCCAGGTACAACTTCCCGGTTTATATCCACTTAAAGTTGTTGGTAGCAAGAGATTATCAATATGCTTAGCGTTTTTCTTGTAGGCAGTTCAAATGCGGCTGTAGGCGTTCCCTGAAATTATCTTCCTGCTTGCATAGTCAACCGCGCCTTTGCGGGTCCAGCAACTCTATTCCGGTCAGAAAGTGGGTGCAGTAGCAGAGAGTCCATTGATGGCTCTAACATTCTGCGTGGTTTCTGTTTGTTCTATATCGTGTCTCCCTACCACTTTCGCGCAACGACGCTCTGGGCGTGTTTTTTAGGGAACTGACTAGTTTGAACCTGGGACCTGTTGCTGGTAAGGAGACGCCAGACCACACATGACATGTAGAGTTCAGAAGAGTTCAGTGAGACTAGTGATGATATAACCAAATACTTAATGATTTCAGCGTCAGCTCCACTGCACTCCCTGTAAGAGAATCTTAATACTAACTAAATTTAGTGGAAAGGGTTCAAGGCTTTCCTATTTTTAAATAGCTGGTAAAATATCGTCGAAAAAGCAGTTAAGTTTACGATTGGAAATTTTATTCTACTCACAAAACATCGTTTATGAATTGCACTATTGATAAAAGGAAACGTTTTAATACAGGATGGTAAAAACCAACTGCGTTCAACAAAAATGTGAACCAATATTCCCTGAATGGGTTTCCAAGATCTACAATGGATCGAAGGATGACCTATGCCATATCACATCTATAATCTAGGTTTAAATTAAGTTTCACAAAAGAGAAAACTATAAAAATGGTCTACAGTGACCCCCAGTAATCTAACTTGTCGTAAATTACAGTGGCTGATGTGGTTTCTCAATAACGATATAACAGAAAAATCGTCGCGTTTCAGATTTTTACTTCAGGTGGCAAATGTGAACACCATGAGCTTTAATTGACGAGCGACACTAGTATTACGCAAAAAGGGGGTGTAACAGATGAGACTTCTGCAGTTCTGACAGAAGCTTTATGCGCTGTTATGCGGCATCGCGTGCGTTCATTACCTTTTCGGTGTTCGTCAGGGGGCGGCGGACAGCACAGCTCCACTCACCTCGCCGTCTCGGAAGCAACTCCCCTAACTTCTCCTTACTACAATTTACCTAAGTTGGTTTAAAAAAACTATCTGGCTGTGTTTTCATCTGACCAATCAGGGTCTCAATGTTAACCTTAAGCTCCACCTACAAAAACTCTGTCTATCCAATGAGAAACGTTATACTTTTCGTGGTGGGGCAATGTTTGTAAAGTTTGCAACGTAACAGAGACGCGAAAAAGTCTCACGCTAAAACTTGGAGCTGGTGTGGTCCTTTTAGCGTTATCGTAAGATCTATACTGTTCTTCTGGAGGGCTCTATCTTTTAACATGGGCTGGGGGGTGGTCCTGACGTAACAGAGACGCGAAAAAGTCTCACGCTAAAACTTGCGGGTGGTGTGGCCCTTTTTGTGTTATCGTAAGGTCTATACTGTTCTTCTGGAGGGTTCTAGCTTTTAACATGGGTTGGGGGTGGTCCTAGCGTTTAGCTGGCGACGTGGGTGTCCGTCCCTTATCGTAGGGCCTTCCAGCTTAACACGGTTCTGCTCTAGGCTTCTGTTGTCGTTTCTCCCCTCGGAACTGCGTCTGTCTCACGGTGGGAAGGTATGACATGCATTTAGGCATTCTTGTGTTAGTCAGTGGTATTCCATTTGCTCACTCGTTACTCGTATTACTTTGGTTAATTTAATGTCACGATTTATTTGGAGCTACGTGACATACTACTGGATTTGCTTATCATGTCAGGGTTTTCATGGAAGGTGTTGGATTTGCCTGACACCTTACATGGCTAGCCAGAAAGAGAAACTGGAGAACAGAGAGCGCCATGGAACCGAGGAGCGTGCTATTGGAGCAGTGTCTACGGCAAATGTGGGCCATGGTCACCTG
This sequence comes from Schistocerca americana, assembly GCF_021461395.2. Taxonomy (NCBI): domain Eukaryota; kingdom Metazoa; phylum Arthropoda; class Insecta; order Orthoptera; family Acrididae; genus Schistocerca; species Schistocerca americana. The sequence goes on along the minus strand of NC_060122.1, from coordinate 258,669,000 downwards.
TACACGGACATTGCAGAGCTGGGTAGGGGACAGTGTCTTCTGCTGGTAACCAGTCGAAGGCAGGAGCCCACAGCCAGAGAGGATGATTGATGAGGAAATCAGTTACTGAAAAACAGTTAAGAGCACATAATGAAGTATGGTTTCGCAAGCCGCATCACTATTTTTCCTAATAAATTACAGTGTTGTGAAGTGCACCGAGGTACATGAAGCCGGCTTCTGCTTTTGTGGTGGTACTGAAGCACTGCGTGGCCGTGAGGAGATTTCTCAAGTGAATTCCTGAATTTCACGGCGAGGCCATTGTGTACACGAGCGTTATATTTTTTTGTGATAATGTTGTATTTGGTGTGACGTGATTCCAGCATTGCATATATTACGGCGTATAGTCAAGTGCTGGCACTCCATTCGGGAACGATAGAGATTGCTGTGAGAAGGGGTCAGTCAATCGCACGCTGACTGGACCTCCCTCCAGAAGAACAGCGCGACAGCAGCGGCTCCTTTGTGAAAAAGACATAAGAACAGCGACCGACGGGTGACAGCCAGTTCAGTTGCAGCTTAAAGGCTAGCGACTTGGTAAGAAGCATCAACACTAGTTATTTCTCTAGTACTCTATATGTAGCACAGACTTGGAATTGTTTATACAGAAGAAAATTGTCCATATGTCGCCCTTTGCTTGCAAAAAATCTCTGTGATTACAAAAGGTAAGTATTGTCTCTTTTCTATTTTGTAATAAAACTTATTAATAGGATTTATTTGAATGGTAGTCTAACAAACTTAGTGAGGAGGCTTCCTAGGCACCACATATTTGGCAACGAGTGTGGGATTGTGTATCGCCCGACAGCTCAACATAGTAATGTGGACGCACTTTCCCGTCTTCCCATTGGCCCTGATACAGACTTTGGCGCTTCTGCTCCATCTTGTTGTCACATCGATGCTCAGGATTCTGAATTGTTTCAATCTTTTCCTCTGAGCTACAGGAAAATTGCACAGGCCACGGACGCTGATTCAGATTTGAATATTTTGCTAACATACATTCGCACATCTTGACCTGACTCATTGAATAGCGTAAAGAATTCTGTAGCGCGCCGATACTTTTTCCGTCAGCATAGCCTCGCCGCACAGAAAGGTGTGATTCTTGTTCAAAATGACAAGGGACAGTCACATGCGTTGATCGCCAAAGCTTTGTGAAAAGTTACTTCACCAAGGACACTGTGGGGTTGTTCGTACGAGACAGTAAGTGCGTCGACACTATACTTGGCAGGGTATGGACACCAAAATATAACAGATGACGTCACAGTGTCACGCATGTGCGGATAATCAGTCCGCTCCGCCACATAAATTCTCTGCATGGCGTAAGACGCAGTCGCCATGGCAACATGTGCACATAGATTTTGCGGGATATTTTTGGAACACTCGTTAGTTGATTGTGGTAGGCTCTTATTGCAAGTTTCCTTTTGCTGTGCCAATGCGCTATACAACGTCGCGTGGCGCAGTTCAGGCGTTGTCCTCTATTTTTTGCTTCCAAGGGTTGCTTAAAGTCATAGAGTCGGACAACGGCCCACAATTCACGTCAAATTAATTTGAAACATTCTGTGAACGCAATGGCATACAGCACCTAATTAGTGCACCGCTCCATCCACAATCCGACGGCGAAGCGGAACGTTTTGTCAGAACCTACAAGCAGCAGATGGCCTAACTTCGCACTGCACACACCAGTAATCAGGCACTGCAACTGTTTCTCGCCTGCTACCTTTCGCATCCACGAGATGGACCATCACCGGCGGAACTGCTTCACGGCCGCCCCCATCGGCCACTGCACGACCTGCTCCACTTTCTTCAGCATCCGGCGCCGAAGGAAGGCCGCAAGTATCGCATCGCGCCGCATGATATTGTGTTTTTCAGGGTTTTTAGAGGCAGCAGACGATGAGCGAGAGGCGAGATCCTTCGTCAGCTCGGTGCGTGCATGTATCTCATTTCAGGCCCAGACGGACTGCAGCGCCGACATCACAATCAGATTCACCACTGTCATGTGCACGGTGATCCTTCTGTATTTCTTCCCCAGATTCACGGATTCCGAGGAGAGCGCGGCCACAGAATCAGCCAGAGGGTGTCATCACAACACCGCTGGACTACACCATGGAGACCGTGCCTTCGCCTCTTCCGCTTCCTCTCGTAGCACCGACGGAGCTGGAGCCGCCCACGCCGCAGCATGTGACGCGTTCTACATCTTCGTATGGGTCTCAGGAGTCGGACGCTTACTCTTCTGGGCGTTTTCCGGGGACGTTTCCATCAGAGCGAAGGCCACATTGCCGGGTACGACCGGAAGTCTGACGTCCCCTGCAGCCACAGCTTTCGTTTTCTCAGAGCGTCCACACTCATGCCACCCCCGCCGTTGTCGTCTTGCCCATACGACGACGTTCCGTCGGTCCGGGGGTTGGGGGGGGGGTGGTGGATGGAGGAATGTTACGCCATAGAGTGAAGCCCCGGCACGACAGTCGGGAACGATAGAGATGAGATGGCTGTGAGAAGAGGTCAGCCAATCGAACGCTGTCAAGACCTCCCTCCAGGACGTCAACGCGACAGCGGCGGCCCCTATGTGAAGAGGACATAAGCGCCGTGAACGACTGGTGACGGGCGGTTCAACAGCAGCTTCAAGACTAGCGACTTGGTATAAGCGTCAATACTAGTTACTTCACTTGTACTTTATATGTAGTACAGACTTGGAACTGTTTATTCAGAAGAAAACTGCTTTTTTTATACATCGCCCCTTGCTTGCGACACATCTGTGTAATTGCGAAAGTTAAGTGTTGTCTCTTTCGTTTTTGTAATAAAACTCATTAATACGATTTGTTTGAATGTTTGTCTAGCGAACCTAGTAAGGAGGCTACAGTATACTTGCAATAAGCTGTGATGAAATCTTCTCGGATTATCAGCTAAGTCAAGCCATCGTTCTGCGGCAACGTTTCGACAAGTTTCCTACTCGTCAATACGAAACTTCCCGGAAACTGTGTGCCGGACCTATACTCAAACTCATGAACTTGGCCTTTCGCGAGCAAATTCTCTACCGAATGAGCTATCCGAGCACGACATACAATATGTTGTGACAGCTTCACTTCCGTCGACACCTCGTCTCCTTCACAGACGCTCTCCTGAGAAACTTGTCAGACTAGCTTTCTTGCAGGAAAGGATGGTTCGGAGAAGTGGCTTAGCCACAGACTGCACACTCCGTTGCAAAGTGAATGTTTCATTCCTGCTTGTCACTTCGCCTGAAGGTGACGAGTAGGAAACTAGTCCTAACGTTTCCGCAGAACGGTGCCTTGATTCGGGTGATAAGGCTTAATCATCTAAATTCGCCGAGAAAGCTTTCATTCCCATTTAATAATCAGCTGTTATATATTGTGCTGCATTTTCATTGTTTACGCAGTAGTTAGCTCTGCGTAGTTGTGTTGTCATTTGAAATTAGTTTAGTAGAGCCTGAAGGTTGATAGTAATGTGGGTGACCGTATCGGTTTGGAAATTAGGGAAATAAACAAGGCTCATTGGTTGCGTAGTATTTGCTGTACAGATAGGAAGATAGTGGAACGGGAGGAGAAGACTGGTGCCCTTCAGGCGGAACGAGATAAAGCCAAACAAAATCTGGAAGGGTTAAGGTTGGCTCGAAGCACTATGGGACTCAACTGCTGAGGTCATTAGTCCCCTAGAACCTAGAACAAGTTAAACCTAACTAACCTAAGGACATCACAAACATCCATGCCCGAGGCAGGATTCGAACCTGCAACCGTAGCGGTCTTGCGGTTCCAGACTGCAGCGCCTTTAACCGCACGGCCACTTCGGCCGGCAAGGGTTAAGGGGGGAGAAGGGAAAAGAGAGGTGGGAAGTGACAACAGGTTATAGAAGACATAGGAATAGGACTTTCTAACATAGTGCTATTATCAACGTGGAAAACACTTTTGATCTGTTGTCACAGCTGGAAACTGATGAGCCAAAAGTAGATGTAGCAATAGAGAGGACACAACAAGCTTTCAAAAAGTAAGAGGTCAGAAAAAGTTGTGAAGCAGAAGAAAGACTTGTTGTTAGGTAGTTCACATGATAGAGGTGTTGGCCAACTGTTGCAGGATGAACTAGGGTCAGGTTACCAGGTCACAAGTTGTTTTTTTTTTTTTTAACCTAGTGAAGAACTGGGTCAGGCGATAGAGGATGTAGGGTCACTTTGTAGAGACTTCACAAAAGAAGACACCGTGGTAATAGTGGGTATGGTGGGCAACAGCGTAAAGAGGAAACCTGATTATCCAGTTGAGGGTGGGCTAGTAAGGATAGCTTCAGCATCGAGACAAACAAGTGTTGGGCTTGTATCTGTTCTGAGACGCCATAACAGGCCTCATTCGAACTCTTCTGACAGGAGAGTCAATTTAGAAGTGGAACAGCTCTTATATCAGGTATGGGGTCTAACATCGGTGAAGTTCTATTGATTCTATCATCAGGTGGGAGTATACTAGGAATTGGCTTCACCTCAAGAGGAAAGGGAAGGGAAAACTGTCTGGGTTAATAGCAAATAACGTATGGGGGCGCCCTGTCACAAGTGGTAAAGTACCAGTGATTACAAGTGACAGAACAGCAGTTTTTTTTTAGGGTAGGGAGGACAGAAATTAAAGATGTCCAGAGACACGCTGAAAATAACATTTACATTGATCAACCAGAAAGAAAATTTTAATGTACACAATTCATACAGAGAGCCTCTGACTGAAACTAGAGTTATTCAAAAATAGATAGAAAAATAAAGTCCATCCAGCTGCAATTCAGCCAGCGCAGAAAATCAATTACCCTTATTGCAACAGAATATCCGAGGACTAAGAGGTAAGCTTCATGAGTTGCTTATTTTTGTGTTGAAGAATTAGAGTTGAGCAAGCCAGCTGATATAATCTGCCTCTCTGAAAATCAATCGACCACTGGTACAAATATGTTAACTGCTACAGAATTGAAGTTAGCCTCTTACTTCTGTAGATAAAATATGCAGAAATACATGTTCCACGCCCACGAGAATCATATTACTTTGGGTCTGGCACGAAAACTGGATCTAATCTAATCTAATCAATGGATTGTCGATATTTTACAGTCGCGGTTGCTTGTCTTAGTTTTTCAGTGTGATACTGTGTGTCCGTTTGTAAGGTTATTATGGACTGATTAAAGTTATCTTAATTGGCAGCCAATTGTAAAGTCACGAGGGTCGAGCTGATTTGTTTTTTGTCTAAGATACATAAACAAAGGTGGATTAGAATATACGGCATAGGCTGCTACTTCAGCCAGCCGTCCTTTCAAAAACGCGCGTTGCCATTTAAGCCGCCACGTTTACCAGAGCCGCCACCGCGGCACGAGGGCGCTGACACGAACGATTCCGCCACTGCCAGCATTCCCTTTTCAGAGCTCCAGCGGCGGTTCTACACTCCTGGAAATGGAAAAAAGAACACATTGACACCGGTGTGTCAGACCCACCATACCTGCTCCGGACACTGCGAGAGGGCTGTACAAGCAATGATCACACGCACGGCACAGCGGACACACCAGGAACCGCGGTGTTGGCCGTCGAATGGCGCTAGCTGCGCAGCATTTGTGCACCGCCGCCATCACTGTCAGCCAGTTTGCCGTGGCATACGGAGCTCCATCGCAGCACTGGTAGCATGCCGCGACAGCGTGGACGTGAACCGTATGTGCAGTTGACGGACTTTGAGCGAGGGCGTATAGTGGGCATGCGGGAGGCCGGCTGGACGTACCGCCGAATTGCTCAACACGTGGGGCGTGAGGTCTCCACAGTACATCGATGTTGTCGCCAGTGGTCGGCGGAAGGTGCACGTGCCCGTCGACCTGGGACCGGACCGCAGCGACGCACGGATGCACGCCAAGACCGTAGGATCCTACGCAGTGCCGTAGGGGACCGCACCGCCACTTCCCAGCAAATTAGGGACACTGTTGCTCCTGGGGTATCGGCGAGGACCATTCGCAAGCGTCTCCATAAAGCTGGGCTACGGTCCCGCACACCGTTAGGCCGTCTTCCGCTCACGCCCCAACATCGTGCAGCCCGCCTCCAGTGGTGTCGCGACAGGCGTGAATGGAGGGACGAATGGAGACGTGTCGTCTTCAGCGATGAGAATCGCTTCTGCCTTGGTGCAAATGATGGTCGTATGCGTGTTTGGCGCCGTGCAGGTGAGCGCCACAATCAGGATTGCATACGACCGAGGCACACAGGGCCAACACCCGGCATCATGGTGTGGGGAGCGATCTCCTACACTGGCCGTACACCACTGGTGATCGTCGAGGGGACACTGAATAGTGCACGGTACATCCAAACCGTCATCGAACCCATCGTTCTACCATTCCTAGACCGGCAAGGGAACTTGCTGTTCCAACAGGACAATGCACGTCCGCATGTATCCCGTGCCACCCAACGTGCTCTAGAAGGTGTAAGTCAACTACCCTGGCCAGCAAGATCTCCGGATCTGTCCCCAATTGAGCATGTTTGGGACTGGATGAAGCGTCGTCTCACGCGGTCTGCACGTCCAGCACGAACGCTGGTCCAACTGAGGCGCCAGGTGGAAATGGCATGGCAAGCCGTTCCACAGGACTACATCCAGCATCTCTACGATCGTCTCCATGGGAGAATAGCAGCCTGCATTGCTGCGAAAGGTGGATATACACTGTACTAGTGCCGACATTGTGCATGCTCTGTTGCCTGTGTCTATGTGCCTGTGGTTCTGTCAGTGTGATCATGTGATGTATCTGACCCCAGGAATGTGTCAATAAAGTTTCCCCTTCCTGGGACAATGAATTCACGGTGTTCTTATTTCAATTTCCAGGAGTGTATTTCAGTTCGAACATCTAGGTAGTGATGCCATTTTGAGTATTGGCCACTTGAATAACATTTACAGACTTTCATAGTGGCAAGGGCTCGACACCTTCTGAACAGACATTGTATTGAAGACTGACGGATTTAAAAATCTTTGATATCAGTATATTTTTCCACTTTCAGCGGTACTGTTAGCAACTGACGATGTCACTGCTACAAGAAAATGTTATGTATTATTTTTATTGTTTGATATTAGACGTAGAACAAATTAATATTTAAATTTTCTGTTCATTACCAGATTCTGTTCCTCGCTCCACTAAAGAACCACGCACTGTGCAAGGAAGCCATAACAGAATGAGTCTCCTGCTAAGTAAGACTTTTTATTTCTGTATCTAAGTGAAAACTGTTTATTTCTGTCCTCGGTATTTTTAATTAATGCAATTTAGTTTTGATCGTGCGCTTTGCTCTTACAAATTAGCAAATAATACTGCTCTAACAGGAGGAAAGCTTCGCTGATACGCTCTGTGAATCATCTTCTCAACTAGGTGTAAAGGATCAAGAGAGGAAATCATCCACTCGTTTTAAAATACTATATTTTCAAAAGTACTACATGTACAAGTACGACCGAAGCAAGAGTAGAACTGTAACTCACCGTTTGCGTTGTGCCCACCAGTTGGTGTTACGTGCAGTGCCATGGCAAAATGGCAACAAAGCGTCTTGGAATATCTGAGGTGTTACGTGTTGTAGCTTATATTCAGAAGCAGTTATGGAAAATAACCACCATTCCGACAGAGTATTGTGCATTGGTATCGACCATTTAGAGACTATGATTGTATACCGATCGATCATGTGTCCCGATACAACTGTGGAGAGCGCTATGGGAAGTTTCGTACTCAGTCCAAAAAACATCAACCACTCAATCCATGAACTTGGAATACCGCAGCAAACTGTGAGGAAGAATTCACAATGGCAGTTACATTTCAAACCATATCGTCTGCAGCTCATCCAACAATTAAAACAGGAAGATTATGGTCGATACCCTCAGTTTTCTCTCACAACCCAAAATTCACTTGAAGATTTCACCTCCAAGCAGGTATTTAGAGCCAAAGCAACATTCAGCTCATCTGGAAAGGGTAGTCACCACATCATGAGAGTCTGGCGTACTGAAAACCCTCATGAAATGTGAGAAGACTGTGACGGATATCTCTTAGACTGAAATATTGCAGTAGTGATTGTTTCCAAATCTGAATTGCTCTTCCAACGAGACACGGCACCCCCGCACTGGAGCATTGATATTCGTTGGTACCTAAATGGTGAACTTCCGCATCGCTGAATCGGCATAGTGGTAACGATAATGAGGCTTTGCTCCCTTGATCCTACAGGTCACCTGACCTAACGCCTTGTGACTTTCCTTTGGCGATACAGTAAGGACAATGTGTGCCGGAACCGCGCTGCTGCTACGCTCGTAGATTCGAATCCTCTCTCGGGCATGGATGTGTGTGATATCAAAATGGTTCAAATGGCTCTGAGCACTATGGGATTTAACTACTGAGGTCATCAGTCCCCCAGAACTTAGAACTACTTAAACCTTACTAACCTAAGGACATCACATACATCCATGCCCGAGGCAGGATTCGAACCTGCGACCGTAGTGATCGCGCGGCTCCAGACTGTAGCGCCTAGAACCGGTCGACCACCCCGGCCGGCTGTGTGATATCCTTAGGTTAGTTAGGTTTACGTAGTTCTAAGTCTAGGGGACTGATGACCACAGATGTTAAGTCCCATAGTGCTCAGAGCCATTTGAACCAAGGACAATGTGTTTACATTCCTCTACCGCCAAGAAAGCTGGAACAGAGAATGCACCAATAATGCTGTGATGTCCATAGGCCGTGTCTGCTACGTAAGGTATGAAACTAATTTAACTACCGCTTGGCATGTGTCGTATGACCAGAGAGGCAGTAATAGAACATTTACAGAGTGAAAATTGCAAAATCGGTGAGTTTATGATTCTACACATGTATCAGTCGTATTTGTACATGTAGTGCTTTAGAAGATACAGAGCTTTGAAAACGAATGTATCTGTTAAGGTAGCCCTGTACTTTCATGAAGCAATAATTTTAGAACCAATAATAGCTCGAACTTCAATTACTTTAGTACAACGAAAAACCACCCAAAGTTCCAAATTTCACTCTTTTATGCTCTCAGTGATTATTTTCAGGCCCGTTTCTCTTGACGGACATCCACAACTGTTATTCATAATCAATGATAAAATCTGCTTCAGTTATAAAAATTGTTTACTTTGAAAAAGGAAAGCACTAACCGGTTTCAGGGCATGTGTCCCATCTTCAGGTGGATATTAAAATGTGAGTCCAAGGGATTCATTTTAATCTTAGTTATGCAACCTTTGTGGATTCATATTTTAATATACACCTGGAAATGGGACATATATCCTAATAACTGGTAGAGGACTCTTTTTATAAATAAATGATTTTTACAACTGAAGCGGATTTTATTGAAAATGATAAGGACTTGAGGACATGTGCTACTCTGAGATGAAGAGGCTGCCTGGCACAGGAGGAGAATTCGTAGCGGGCCACATCAAACCAGGCAGTAGACCATTGACTACAATAATATTTAGTTTCCAGGTCATTGTTAACACTTAACTTAGTAATGCCTTTAAGGAAGGAACACAGCACCTTCCAGAATGAGATTTTCACTCTGTAGCGGAGTGTGCGCTGATATGAATCTTCCTGGCAGATTAAAACCGTGTGCCGGACCGAAACTCGAACTCGGGAATTGGCGGAAGTAAAGCTGTGAGGAAGAGGCGCGAGTCGTGCTTGGGTAGCACAGACAGTAGAGCACTTGCCATCAAAGGTCTCGAGTTTGAGTCTCGGTCCAGCACACAGTTTTAATCCGCCAGGAAGAAACAAAGCACTTTCATGGCATCATTTCGTTACGAGCAGCTCACGAAAATAGCATCGTACGCTCGTCTTCAATTGGAGCCTTTAGATGTGACATCACAGTAGCTTTAAACACTGGCGGCTTCTGTGTAAGAGCACGTGAACACCCAAACTTTTGACACCTTGCGGGTTTGTTACTTATTTTCCTTCGAATGCTGTTATAGGTTACATGGATGCGGTAATCTGAAATACACGGCACTAAATCTATCGTGCCATGTATCCCTACTCGTCTAGATTCTGTGAAATTTGGCATCAGGTTCACAATTACATCTTCAGTGGTACACGTTTAAAGAGCTTTCGCGTTTGCGCGACCAGCGTGACATAATCGCCTAATGGGTCAAATCCATACGATCTGACAAACAACGTGCACGGTTTACTGCGTGCCAGCTATCTCCTACCACGCAACTACAAATTTACGTCAGTGTCACCAGGCAGTGGCATCTTGCAGCAGACTTTTATCCCAGTTCGCTTGGCGCAAATCGCGATAAACAGTAGCACACTCTTCAGATATGCCAATTCACTCTCTACGTAATGAAATTAGATCGGACGTCAGTATATGTTATAGTTATACTGACAGAAAAACCTAGTTGTGGGTTTGTGAATGAGTTGCAGTATATTAAGTTTTGTATTTTAACATAAGGTAATGCATTTGAGGCAGTGAGAACCACAAAGGCCTAATACACATCACCGACAATTGTGAGACTGCAGCATTTATTCATGTTTCTGACATCTACTGACCTTGTGGTGATTCACTTTTATTTGTGCTGTAGGCCCACACTATTTGTATGAACATTCACGAAAATCTGTATCAATCGTTTCTCTTATATTCACTGAAATGTGGGATTGACGACGACATGCTTTTGACCTTTAATGGTTCTCAGCGACTCGTTTGTATTCTAGTCAAGTGACCATGATGATAGGCATTAGCACTTGAATTTAATCATGCTTACTGTGCAGGAATCGGCTTTTGTGTCTTATGTCAACATTAACTCTGTTGAGTATGCTTTTATGTCCTAACAGAAAAAAATTACCAAGAAAAAATTAGCCCCGTGGGAATTACGGCTTCCCAGACGAGATCCATTGATTTAAAACGTGTCTAAATCAAATAGGCGTCAGTATAAGCGGACATTTAACAGGGAATTCTACAGTAGCTTAAGCTGTGTTGGTGGAACGTAAGAATGTCTGATTTTCAGGCTTAATTCGTGGACTAATACACCACTGGACATTAAAATTGCTACACCAAGAAGAAATGCAGATGATAAACAGATATTCATTGGATAAATATATTATACTAGAACTGACATGTGATTAGATTTTCACGCAATGTGGGTGCATATATACTGAGAGATCAATACCCAGAACATCCACCTCTGACCGTTAGACTCAATGCCCAGGCCTTGATACGCCTGGGCATTGAGTCCAACGGCGCTTGGATGGCGTGTACAGGTACAGCTGCACATGCAGCTTCAACACGATAGCACAGTTCATCAAGAGTAGTGACTGGCGTATTGTGACGAGCCAGTTGCTCGGCCACCATTGACCAGACGTTTCCAATTGGTGAGAGATCTGGAGAATGTGCTGGCCAGGGTAGCAGTTGAACATTTTCTGTATCCAGAAAGGCCCGTAAAGGACCTGCAACATGCGGTCGTGCAGTATCCTGCTGAAATGTAGGGTTTCGCAGGGATCGAATGAAGGGTAGAGGCACGGGTCATAACACATCTGAAATGTAACGTCCACTGTTCAAAGTGCCGCCAGTGCGAACAAGAGGAGACCGAGACGTGTAACCAATGGCACCCCATACCATCACGCCGGGTGATACGCCATTATGACGACGACAAATACACGCTTCCAGTGTGCGTTCACCGCGATGTCGCCAAACACAGGCGCTCCTGTCTGTGATGCAGCGTCAAGGGTAACCACAGCCATGGTCTCCGAGCTGATAGTCCATGCTGCTGCAAACGTCGTCGAACTGTTCGTGCAGATGGTTGTTGTCTTGCAAACGTCCCCATGTGTGGACTCAGGGATCGAGACGAGGCTGCGCGATCCGTTACAGCCCCTCGGATAAGATGCCTGTCATCTCGACAGCTAGTGATACGAGGCCGTTGGGATCCAGCACGGCGTTCCGTACTACCCTCCTGAAGCCACCGATTCCATATTCTGCTAACAGTCATCTCGACCTACACGAGCAGCAGTGTCGCCATACGATAAACCGCAATCGCGATAGGCTACAATCCGACCTTTATCAAAGTTGGAAACGTGACGGTAAGCATTTCTCCTCCTTACACGAGGCATTACAAGAACGTTTCACCAGGCAATGCTGGGCAACTGCTGTTTGTGTATGAGAAATCGGTTGGAAACTTTCCTCATGTCAGCACGTTGTAGGTGTCGCTACCGGCGCCAACCTTGTATGAATGCACTGAAATGCTAATCATTTACATGTCACAGCATCTTCTTCCTGTCGGTTAAATTTCGCGTCTGTAGCACGTCATCTTCGTGGTGTAGCAATTTTAATGGCCAGTAGTGTACATGTGTTACAGATAAGATAGATTTGTTCGTAAAAATGTAAATGTAAATGTCGTGTGACTAGGGCCTCCCGTCGGGTAGACCGTTTACCTGGTGCAAGTCTTTATATTTGACGCCACTTCGGCGATTTGTGCGTCGATGGGTATGAAATGATGATGATTAGGACAACACCGGAGTGGAGAAAATCTCCGACCCAGACTGGAATCGAACCCGGGCCATTAGGACTGACATTCTGTGGCGCTGACCACATTTTTTCTTTTTTGTTCGTTAGGGTTTGTTGTATTTCGAGGTAGCGCATGTCACATGACATACGTTGAAGTTCGTTGTTGATCTTTTCACTCAGTTTTTTTTATTTTTTTATTTTTTTTTTTATTACAGAGGCCAGCCAGCTCTCTGACCGAACATGCTGAGCTACCGTGCCGGCAACCACTCAGCTACCGGGGGCGGACGTCCAAAAAACTCCCATTTACCCAAAAAATTTTAATGGAGAATATCGAAAGCTCACACATTATTTCGTTCCTGCCCTAAACTGTACTTAATCATCAACAGAACAACAAAATTCTACATAAACAATTGTTTCCTTTATTACACAAGTTATGCATATTATTTGGAAATTGGAAATTTATGGTAAGATCTTATGGGACCAAACTGCTAGCCTTACGCACTACTTAATCTAACTTAAACTAACTTACGCTAAGGGCAACAAGCACACTCCCATGCCCGAGGGAGGACTCGAACCTCCGCAGGGGGGAGCCGCCCGGACCATGACAAGACGCCTCAAGCCGGTAGTTGTGGATGAGCCGTTCCAGGTGCTTCAGTCTGGGACCGCGCGACCGCTATGATCGGAGGTTCAAATCCTGGCTCGGGCATGGATATGTGTGATGCCCTTAGGTTTAAGTAGTTCTAAGTTCTAGGGGACTTAAGTTCCATACAGCTCAGAGCCATTTGAACCGAGATGCTTCAGACCGCGCTGCTAACATGCGTAGCTATGCATATTATTATTATTATTATTATTATTATTGTTATTGGCAGTGGCTGCAGTTGTATAAACTTGTTGATAAGCATAACTGATACGCAGAAGATGATATTAATTTCACGCTCTGAAACGTATCTGAACCTAAAAATTTGTGAACACCAAAAATGTATACTCACGAGCCGCCATGGCGTCATACGTTCAGTATCGCGGCGTTATTTTTGCGTTGCGATGACTTGTGCCGTCAGCGGTACCCTCTACCGCGACGCCGTATGCTGGCTGCACGGGGGTGACTTTACGTCTGCGGGCCTCACCTGTTGGGGGAGCGCGGGCAGCGCTATCGGCATTAGAATTGTAAATCGGCGGCTTCGGAAATGAGCGAGCACTCAGGCCGGCGCAGGCGCCGGCGCCGCGGGGGCAGCGCCAGCTTATTCGTCTGCCGTGTCGTTACTTGGAGGGCGACACTCGGCGCCAAATGCATGCACCCTCCTCCCTGGAGCACCTGCTATCCGATAGCCGTCACTGCGGTGGCTCTCCGCCTTTATTTGCAGGATAGGCTTCGAGTACATGAGAGCTTTTTACGCAGCTTCCAGCGCCCTCCACGACCACTCGTTTCGCAGTCGCTCTTTAGCAAATGCCGGCGTGCGTTCTCGCCAGAATGACTCTCTCACAAGCGAGGGAATGAGGCTCTCTTTTGCGGGTATCCAGAGCGATAGACGATAGGGCTGATGTACGAGGACTGGCAGCAGGTACCAGGATCCCTCGCCTGTGATGTGCGACATGTTTACGTTAGCATACCAACACTATACTCATGACGCTAGCGACTTTTGCGAAACACCAATATTCGTGTGCTGCGAGTTGCGGCTGGCAGAGGAACTTAATCGTATTTCCTACCCAGGAGCTGTGACATATTCGTAATAAGGTTTCACAGCGATCCAGGAAATTTTTGTTTTGTTATATGTCCGGCCATGGATCACAAAAATTTTATTTAGCAGGTAAATAATTTCAGTCAGCTACGAGATTCTTCAGACCTTAGTGAATACATTACATTACATAATTCGTGTCATTGCGTATACTATCTATACATAATTCGTGTCCTTACCTATACCATCTATATACGCAGTGATACCAATTTAATAATGTACTGGATTCACTGCTCACAGTAGTCCGAAATTAATTATTCAAAGTGACAGTCACAATAAGGTTCAAATGGCTCCGAGCACTGTGAGACTTAACATCTATGGTCATGAGTCCCCTAGAACTTAGAACTACTTAATCCTAACCAACCTAAGGACATCACACAACACCCAGTCATCACGACGCAGAGAAAATCCTTGACCCCGCCGGCAATCGAACCCGGGAACCCGAGCGTGGGAAGTGATAACGCTACCGCACGACCACGAGCTGCGGACTGGCGGTTACAATCGCATTATTTATTTTGCTGCCAACCGGGTTCAACCCGCGATGCGGTCATCTTCAGGGCCCGATGACGACTCCAGCGAGCGATCAAATGGTGTAAATTGCCCTGAAGATGACCCCATCGCGGGTTGAAACCGGTTGGCGGCAAAATTAATAATGCGACTGTGACTGTCATTTGAATAATTGATTATAAGTAAACTAATCGCTGTTATCTCCACACAACTATGTTGTCTAAAGAAATACCGAAATTATTTACCTGGTTAATAAAATGATCCATGATTGGGTTTATAGCAAACAATTACTCTATAATTTTTAATGTTTTTTTAATCGTGTCACTTTGAAATTGATATGAACTGCCAACGTAAATACTTGCACCCTCAAGCTTTTTGTGTGAAATCTCGAGCATTAGAAAGAGATGAAACGCTTTTAGTTTCCATGAAAGAGACAGGCACATAATATGTAGCTATCACCATAGAGTTCTTTGCATACTTGTTATTGTAGTCAGCACAGCCGATTCCAGGTAAAAGACATATACAGGGTGGTCCATTGATAGTGACCGGGCCAAATATCTCACGAAATAAGCATCAAATCAAAAAACTATAAAGAACGAAACTCGTCTAGCTTGAAGGGGGAAACCAGATGATGCTATGGCTGTCCCGCTAGATGGCGCTGCCATAGGTCAAAAGGATATCAACTGCGTTTTTCTAAAATAGGAACCCCCATTTTTATTACATATCCTTGTAGAACCTAAAGAAATATGAATGTTTTAGTTGGACCACTTTCTTCGCTTTGTGATAGACGGCGCTGTAATAGTCACAAATGTATAAACACGTGGTATGACGTAACATTCCGCCAGTGCGGACGACATTTGCTTCGTGATACGTTACCCGTGTTAAAATGGATCGTTTACCAATTGCGGAAAAGGTCGATATCGTGTTGATGTATGGCTATTGTGATCAAAATGCCCAACGGGCGTGTGCTATGTATGCTGCTCGATATCCTGGACGACATCATCCAAGTGTCCGGACCGTTCGCCGGATAGTTACGTTATGCAGCAAATGATGATGCCCAAGTAGGTGTTTTAGCTGCTTTCGCGGCTAATCCGCACATCAGTAGCAAACAAATTGCATGAGAATCGGGAATCTCAAAAACATCGGTGCTGAGAATGCTACATCAACATCGATTGCACCCGTACCACATTTCTATGCACTAGGAATTGCATGGCGACGACTTTGAACGTCGTGTGCAGTCCTGCCACTGGGCACAAGAGAAATTACGGGACGATGAGAAATTTTTGCACGCGTTCTGTTTAGCGACGAAGCGTCATTCACCAACAGCGGTAACGTAAATCGGCATAATATGCACTATTGGGCAACGGAAAATCCACGATGGCTGCGACAAGTGGAACATCAGCGACCTTGGTGGGTTAATGTATGGTGCGGCATTAAGGGAGAAAGGATAATTGGCCCCCATTTTATCGATGGCAATCTAAATGGTGCAATGTATGTTGATTTCCTACGTAATGTTCTACCGATGTTACTACAAGATGTTTCACTGCATGACTCAATGGCGATGTACTTCCAACATGATGGGCACTTCAGGCACATAGCTCGCGTGCGGTTGAAGCGGTATTGAATAGCATATTTCATGACTGGTGGATTGGTCGTCGAAGCACCATACCATGGCCCGTGCGTTCACCGGATCTGACGTCCCCGGATTTCTTTCTGTGGCGAAAGTTGAAGGATATTTGCTATCGTGATCCACCGACAACGCCTGACAATATGCGTCAGCGCATTGTCAATGCATGTGCGAACATTACTGAAGGCGAACTACTCGCTGTTGAGAGGAATGTCGTTACACGTATTGCCAAATGCATTGAGGCTGTCGGACATCGTTTTGTGCATTTATTGCATTAATGTGGTATTTACAGGTAATCACGGTGCAACAGCATGCGTTCTCAGAAATGATAAGTTCACAAAGGTACATGTATCACATTGGAACAACCGAGCCATTGTGAGCCATATGTTTGTGACTATTGCAGCGCCTTCTATCACAAAGTGAAAAAAGTGGTCCAACTAAAACATTCATATTTCTTTACGTACTACACGAATATGTAATAAAAATGGAGGTTCCTATTTAAAGAAACGCAGTTGATATCCGTTTGACCTATGGCAGCGCCATCTAGCGGGCCAACCATAGCGCCATCTGGTTTCCCCCTTCAAGCTAGACAAGTTTCGTTCTTTGTAGTTTTTTCGTTTGACGCTTATTTCGCGAGATATTTGGCCCGGTCACGATCAATGGACTACCCTGTACATTTTTAAATTTTATTAATCGGCGACTCAGAAAGTGAATAAACTATTGGACTATATATCTAGGAAACTTACAAACAATTCTCAGTGTCGCTTAGCTTAAGTTTCATTTTTTCCCAGTGAAAGACTTCAAATGATTAGTTTCTGATATGCACCTATTATTCATGATTGAATGAATGATCCTATGACACTATCGGGTAAGAAGTACTTACTGCTGTTGTTCGGGCGCCTGTTGCAAGTCACCACTTCGACGACTTACGCGTCTTTGCGAAGAGAATCAGGTGAAATGATTAGAACAACACATACATCCCGAGCGAAGAAAATCTCTGATCTAGCCGGTAATCAAACCCGGGCCCCTGTGATCTAGAGTCCCCCATCGCTGCGGACCTAATTTAAAAATATTGGTTAATTTAGACGCAATACACAACCTATTTAATGTTACTAAGCGAATGCTGTTTCAGTATTTCATTACTAAGAATAGAAGGTAAATAATTTTCTAACGACACTGTTTAAAGGGATAGTCCTTTCTGAAAATTTTAGAAAATCTATTACTTTCGGCTTTAGATATGTGGCGTCAGCCTTCTAGGATTACACGTTCCCAAACAACGATAACATTTTTATGGCTGAAAATGCGCCATGTCACGAGGCAATACTTGTTAGCGATTGGTCTGACGAACATTCTTGACCATTCGAGTGAATAATTTGGTCACCCAGATTGCTCGACATGAGTCGCATCGAACATTTATGGGACATAATCGAGAGCTCTGTTCGTGCACGAAATCATGCACAGGTAACACTTTCGCAGTTATGGGCGGTTGTAGAGGCAGCGTGGCGTAATATTTCTGCAGGGGTCCCCCACCGACTTGTCCACGCCACGTCGAGATTCTGCAATACGCCGAACAGAAGGAGGTCCGACATCATATTAGGAGTTATATCTCTTTGTATTGTAGCTATAAACCCATTCATGGATCACAAAAGTTTTATTGACCAGGTAATTAATTTCAGTCTGCTATGAGCATATTCAGACCCGAGTGAATCCAGTACATTATATAATTCGTGTCACTGCATATATAGATGGTATAGGCAACGACACGAATTTTGCATAGATTGTATACGCAATGACACGAATTATGTGGATTGTATTCAAATTTAAAACTGTGGCAATCGTGAAAATCTTTTCAGTATTGTAGTGAATAATATATGTGTTAAAGTAAAACTCTGCTATCAATCAGTAAAATGAAATAAAGAAGTAAAAAAACTAGTTACTATACAAAAACATTCTGAAATAGAAGTTATTGGCAGTTAACACAGATTTCCATTTTAAAGACAAAGGAAATTGATGATATGTTAAAGAAACTCACTTCTTTTGCAAATGCACATGTTCCATTGTAGAACATCTTCTTCCGTTTGAAAGTACAGGATGGTGTGTGACGGACTTAACTGTCCGCACGTCAAGTAATTAGTTTTAAAAATATACACCATTTAACTCACCATAAAACTCTGTTAATGAAGAATTAAAAATGCTTTACAATTTACGAACGCTGCACAAACACAACCTCACGTCTTGCAAGGTCGAAAACAGTATAAAATGCCGGAAACTGCTTGTGAAGGCTTTCTAGGCGAAAACTCCAAGTGTTTCTTATATCGCTAACTAGACTGAAATACCGACTAAGAAACATCATGTATTCTAGGTGAACTATCCTCCAAGTAGAATAGCCTCACCTACTCTTTCCGCCGATTCACTCTCATAGAACAATGAAATCCCCGTCCAACTCTTAATGTTGTCGCTCTTGCTTTTAATTTCCGCGACGGCTATTATAACTTTTCTGTATGCTGAATCAGTCCTCCAATTGATAATTCTTTTTTGTCTTTACCCACATTTTTGTGTAGCTTTTTCGCCTTGGCTACCTTGCATTTCCTTTTTATTTCATTCCTAAGCAATTCACAGCTCTGTATTCTTAGCTTCCACTAAATTTTTTTAAACTTGCTTCCTTCCTCAGTCAGCTGAGATATTCTTTCTATCACACATGGTTTCTTCATAGCTACCTCCCTTGTACCTGCGTTTGCCAGTGAATCTTTTCAGAAATGTCCTTTCCCTCTCAACTGAACTGTCTGTATTCATTATCACAATCCTAAGAAAACGCAAGTCTGTTCATTCCATCTGAAACACAAACAAGCTGACAGGAAACTTAAAATATTCTGGAATGGAGTTGCACTAGGGTATTGTTACCACCCCAGGTATTTCGGTGTCACTCTAGACCGTACACTGACGTGCAAGGAATATCGTCTGAAACTGAAGCAGAAAGTATCCTCCAGAAACTGCCTTCTTCGGAAACGGGTGCGGTCGAACTGGAGTAAACATCCACAAACATGAGGAACAACAGCTCTTGCCTTATGCTGTTCTACAGGAGAGTATGCCAGCCCAGTGTGGTACAATTCAGCACATGCAAAGCAGGTTGATGTAGCCTTAAATGACAGCTGTAGGATTGTCATCCCGCCCGTTGTGGCCGAGTGGTTCTAGGTGTTTCAGTCCGGAACCGCGCTACTGCTACGGTCGCAGGTTCGAATCCTGCCTCGGGCATGGATGTGTGTTATGTCCTTAGATTAGTTAGGTTTAAGTAGTTCTAAGTCCAGGGGACTCATGACCTCAGATGTTAAGTCCCATAGTGCTTAGAGCCATTTGAATCATTTAAACAAGGATTGTTACAGGCTGTCTAAGGTGAACCCCCATGGACAAAGTTCAATTTCTCGCTGGGATTGCTCCGTGTGACATCAGAAGAGAGGCCGCCGCTAACACCGAGAGGCATAAATCAAATACAGTGACCTAACATCCGCTCTTTGGGCATCAACCTGCCAAGCTAAGACCGAAGTCCAGGAAGAGTTTCCTAACAACCTCACAGCCCTTAGAAGGATCAGCTGCGGCTACCTGACTCATCAAGTGGAAAGAAAGATGCCAACACCTATCAAACTGGATGACACCACAAGAATCCCTGCCGCCTGGATACATGGAGAAGTGGGTCATCTGGAAGTCGTGGAACAGACTACGGACCGCATGATCGAGGAACAAACTCCTTAAATTGAACTTCCAGCTGCCAGCTGTCATCACAACACTGTGCGAATGCGGTGAATTGCAGACAACCCGGCATCTCTTCAAATGTAAGTCATACCAAACCAGCTGAAGCATGAAGGACTTAACGCCTGCAACACCCAATACTATCAAAGTTGCCCAGTTCTGGGTGAATACTGTATAGTTTTCTTTGTATGTATTGTATATGTGTTCATTTCGTGTACCTCTGATACGAATAAAGAAGATCACATTGTCTACAGCATCAGAGAATTTTAAACGCACGCCATCTTTACTCAGTATTTCAGAATCCTTGTTCCTTCCATGTTGAGTCTCCCTGACGATTGTCTTAAGCTTCAATCCACTCTATTTCGTTATTAATCTGTGATCCAGGTCTATATCTGTATCTGAGCACGTCTTACAGTCCAATATCTGATTTCGACAGCTCCGTTTGCCGATGGTGTAATCCCGCTATTATCTTCGCGCGTCTCTAGGCCTTTTCCAAGTAGTCACTCGCACTTATTAGATTTTTGTATCCCTTTCCATATTGAATTACACGCTCAGAACACTCATGTATTTGCTCTTCCTCTCAATGCCCTGCTTGCTACGTCGGCATATATATTTGACAACATGTTGTTGGTGTTGGTTTACTGTCGATTCTAATGAGGAGAAACCTATTACTGAACTGTGAACCACAGTAATTCATTTTCTACCGTGTCTGCCCTTTTGTACTTTCTGCTGCCGACGATATTATTTTACATTTATCTTACAAGAAATCCTTATCTTCTTTCCATTTAACTTCTCTGTTCCAAAAAAAATGTAAGTTGAGTTTTTGCTTCCCAGCTTCCAGATTTTCTAGCTTATCTACAATGTTCAAACTCACGACGTTTCACTCACTGACTCGCAGAATCTTACCCTTTTATTGCTTATTCATTCTTCTCTTGATTACACTTCAGTTAGTAGTCCCTTACCGGAGAAAGAAATTTTGAATGAAACCGGAGTGTTTCGCCGGCGGAGAGAACATGGTGACGTTTGTTAAGTGAACGGCTCATGATCTGTCGATTCACGTTATATGCCTTTGATGCAGTACTTTCAATTACACTGTACATCACAATGGCTTTGAGCATCCTGAAATATCGTTTTCTGCACTTGAAGGGCCATGACGCTCCAACAAACTATGCTGAGTAGGTGAAAGCTTACGGCCACAGTGCACCGTCATACGAACAGTCGTTACGTATCGCAAACGGTCCGAATTTGGTAGAACAAGTCAAGTTACGAAGAAGCGAATGTCGGAAATCGCCCTGGAGCTCGAAGGTTGGAATCAGTGCGACAGTGGAAAAAGTAAAAATGATTCATTGGCCTATTTTCAACAGCTTGCACAAAATATTGAACGCGATGTAGGTCACCGGTAGATGAGTTCGGCAGCTGCTCACACTCACGCATAAAGCCGTCCGAACCCAAGCAGCTGTGGAAATGTTGCAGTTCTGTCACGACCATCTAGAGAACGTGATAAGCCGCCTGATCTCACCATGAACGGGTGCTGGCTATGTCACTACGAACCCAAGACCAAGGAGCAAAGTCAATGCAATGGATTCGCTATCGCCGAAAAAGGAGGACACCGAATCTCGTCGGGCAGGGCGACGCTGTTGTCTGGGACTGACGTGGTGTGGTGCTAACAAATTACGCTGAGGTGACAGACGTTGTGGGATACCTTTTAATATTGTACTGGTCCTCCTTTGGCCCAGCGTAATACAGCGACTCGACGTGGCATGGACTGGCCCATGCTGCCTTTGTAGTCGTCCATAACTGTGAAAGTAATGCCCGTACCGGATTTTGTGCACGAACTGAACTCTTAATTGTCCCCCACAAATGCTAGATGGGAATCGTGTCGGGTGATCTGGGTGACCAATACACTGGCTCAAACTACCCAGAGTGTTCTTCAATCCAATCACAAACAGTTACGTTCCAGTGACGTGACGAATCATTGTCTGGGAACATGATGTCCATGAATGGATGCAAATGGTCTTCAAGTTGCTGAACACAAGCTTCTCCCACCAATGATCGCTTCAGTTGGACCAGAGGACTCAGTCAATACCAAGTAAACACAGCCTATATTATTATGGAGCCACCATCAGAGCGTACAATGCCTTGTTAACAACTTGGGGCAATGGCTTCGTGGAGTCTGCACGACATTCAAGCCTGCCATCTCTTAACTACTGAAATCGGCAGTCATCTGACCAGACCACCGTTCTCTAGTTATCTGTTGCCCAACTGATGTGGTCACGAGCCCAGGAGGGGATCTGCACGCGATGGCGTCCTGTCAGCAAAGGCACTCGCATCGATCGTCTGCCGCCATAACCCCTTAACGCCAAATGTTCCCGCATTATCCTAATGGATACGTTCGCCGTAAATCACAGACTTATTTCTGAGGTAATTTCACGCAGTGTTGCTTGTCTCTTAGTATTGCCAACTCTGCGCAGACGTCGCTGCTCGCGGTCGTTAAGTGAAGGTGCATGTGGTGAGAGATAACGCCTGAAAATTGTTAGTTTCAGCACACTCTTGACATTGAGGATCTCGGACTATTTGTTTCCCTAACAATTTCCGAAACTAAATTCCCCTTGCGTCTAGTTTCAATTACCATTCCGCATTCAAAGTCTGTTAATTCCCGTCGGGCAGCCACGATCACCTCGGAAACCTTATCACAAGATTCACCTGAGTACAAATGACGGCTTCTCCAATGCACTGGCCTTTCATATCTTGTGGACGCGATACTACGGCAGTCTGTATACGTGCATATTTCTGTCCAGTGTCTCTGTCACCTCAATGTAGGGTTGCAAGGAGGATCACTTTCATAAGGAGGATCACTTACAAATCTCCCGCCTAGCAGTACCCGCACAAAGGAGGTAATGAGCTCCGACCTGTATCCTCTACAGGACTCCATGAAATGTACAACGTTTTGAGTACTTGTCCTCAGGTTCTCTTCTACGTGACGCTTCAAAATCAACGGTGCAACACATCCCTGGAGCACCAGAGTCAACCCTTCTAGTACCACGTTTCCGCAGCCGTTGTTGTAGTCAGATGAAAACGGTTTGTGTAGTGTCACCGCCAGTCACCACACTTGCTAGGTGGTAGCCCTTAAATCGGCCGCGGTCCGTTGGTATTCGTCGGACCCGCTTGTCGCCACTGTCAGTGATTGCAGACCGAGCGCCGCCACACGGCAGGTCTAGAGAGACTTCCTAGCACTCGCCCCAGTTGTACAGCCGACTTTGCTAGCGATGGTTCACTGACAAATTACGCTCTCATTTGCCGAGACGATAGTTAGCATAGCCTTCAGCTACGTCATTAGCTACGACCTAGCAAGGCGCCATTATCAACTGCTATTTATCTTGTGATGCATGTACCGTCAGACCGATGTTCACCAATTATGGATTAAAGTTAAGTATTCCAACAGATACGTACTATTTTTGCTAGTCTCATATCCCTGACCTGTTCCAGACCTCACGCCACCCTGCGTGAGCTTAAACGCGTGCCTTTCGGCTACCTCCTAGTGGCTTGGCTGTCTTGCCAAGTCACAACAGTTTGTGATGTCACAATTACCACAGCGTCCAGCGGCGGCTCCCTATCGACCAGTGGTTCCCAACCTTCTTAGACTAAAGTACCCCTCAGATCAATCAGACAGTCGCTAATACGCCCGCCCCCCCCCCCCCCTCCCTCCTCGCTTCCCCACCCCGTCTTCCCACTCATTGTCACCAACTTTAAAACACCTAACTAAGCTGTGGAATGAAAGACTTTCTTTGGAACGCACATACATCTCCTGCATTACTCCTCTCCATTGCGTCACATGCTTGTGGGCACTATATTCAAGGCTTGATTGCTGCACTCCTTACTTCTGAACTGGCAGAAGGTGGAAGACGTCCGACTGTTTACTTTTGTGTCTGACTACAGCCACTAACGTTTATAGTAATAATAATGAAAATAATAATAATAATAAAACCGTGTCCACCACTGTAGTAGACCTTATGTAGTTACTGCTGTGTCGTTCTGTCAATTAATTCATCTATAAGTTTCGAAGCGAGTAATGAAGCAATTTCTGGGGTATTGCTGGTACTATCTACAAACTGTTGAAGGTATTATCCTGAGATACTTAGTAATTGTTACGTATATGTCTCACTTTTATCATCAGCGAAGTACAGGAAAAAGCAAAACATGTATGTGTAGTGGGTGGAACCTGTACCTCGACCCCATTAATAAAACGAACTGAGAAAAAGTAATTATTGATAACTGATATAATCAATATTAGACTCTTACAAAATTATGATAATAGTGATGATCTTTTGAAAATAATTTCGTTTCTTGACTGAAACAGAATCGATTCGTTTCGAGTTTACCCCTCAAAAATTTCATTTTCCCATCAGAGGGTAATTACATCCAGATTGGAAACCACTGCTCTAGACGGCGCGTACCGTATATCCAACTGATAAATCTCCGGACATGAGTCCCTTATGAAAAATTTATCTACGAAGTCCGCTCTACAAACCATAAAAGCCTGTAGCAGAAACATTGAAACACCTTGCACATGAAACACCCTGCACATATTTTTTGCTGCTTTAATTATCAGGTGCGGAACAATCCCACATTCCCAATTTGCTCTTCCGCAATCAAGTCTCTATGTCAAATACGCTCAACGTTTTCTCCATCTTAAGACACGCGCAGAAGATCTTCAGTACACTATATATTAACGATCAACAGCGGGCAGAAAGAACAGAGTCGCTGACAAAATAACGTGTGTTATCTACGTATGAAGGCTGACAAGAAGCGACGCACATCTTGGTTGCAATCTGAAGGCTCCCATATAATTCTGAGTGTAAAATGAATAGTGTGGATTCACTTGTCAATCTACGAAGCCGCCACAGTGTGCTTCGCGGCTCCTCGTGTGAAATGACGCATAAAATTAAACGTAAAGCGATTCGCTTTAGTATCTGCAGCAGGATGCACGGCCTCCTGTGTGAAACTGTACATGCGAGATCTGCTTTCTGCGTCTGCTATGGCGCGTGATCGGTGTCGGAGTAGCACCACTAGTTACATGAGGAAGCAAAATTAGTGAAATAGAATTGGAGAGAACGTTGAGACAAATGGTATGGACAGCTAGAACAGCGCTATCGTCAACATGCACGGGAGGCGATTTTTTAAAGTGATCACTCACCTGACTGGTATGATGCGACCCACTACAAATTCATCTCCTACGCCAACTTCTCCACCCCTCTTCGTCCTCTACTGCTAAAACCTAAAGTAGAAGTTTTAAATTATAAAATGTCCTATTACAGAGTGTATTAAAATAATACTGTAGAAAATTAAAGAAATGAAGACAATGATAAAACAGAATGTATTACAGTTATAGTAAATGATTTTGTACACTGAAACCCATGTATTACACAATTTATGTACAATAAGATGGTTTTTGAAACTTCCTGGCAGATTAAAACTGTTAGCCCGACCGAGACTCGAACTCGGGACCTTTGTCTTTCACTGGCAAGTGCTCTACAAACTGAGCTACCGAAGCACGACTCACGCCCGGGTCCTCACAGCTTTACTTCCGCCAGTATCTCGTCTCCTACCTTCCAAACTTTACAGAAGCTCTCCTGCGAACCTTGCAGAACTAGCACTCCAGAAGGAAAGGATACTGCGGAGACACGGCTTAGCCACAGCCTGGGGGATGTTTCCAGAATGAGATTTTCACTCTGCAGCGGAGTGTGCGCTGATATGAAACTTCCTGGGAGTTTAAAACTGTGTGCCCGACCGAGACTCGAACTCGGGACCTTTGCCTTTCGCGGGCAAGTGCTTCGGTAGCTCAGATGGTAGAGCACTTGCTCGCGAAAGGCAAAGGTCCCGAGTTCGAGTCTCGGTCGGGCACACAGTTTTAAACTCCCAGGAAGTTTCATATCAGCGCACACTCCGCTGCAGAGTGAAAATCTCATTCTGGAAACATCCCCCAGGCTGTGGCTAAGCCGTGTCTCCGCAGTTTCCTTTCTTTCAGGAGTGCTAGTTCTGCAAGGTTCGCAGGAGAGCTTCTGTAAAGTTTGGAAGGTAGGAGACGAGATACTGGCAGAAGTAAAGCTGTGAGGGCCCGGGCGTGAGTCGTGCTTCGGTAGCTCAGATGGTAGAGCACTTGCCCGCGAAAGACAAAGGTCCCGAGTTCGAGTCTCGGTCGGGCACACAGTTTTAATCTGCCAGGAAGTTTCATATCAGCGCACATTCCGATGCAGAGTGAAAATCTCATTCTGGAAAGGTGGTTTTTTTTTACTATAAGATGACATATTATGGTTGGGTCTTATGACTTTTTGTAAGGAAGCTTAGCTACTGAGTAATACGTATGTTAGGCACATCACAAAAACAGGGGAAAGCATGGAAACGGAAACCATTCACTAAGTGAAGGCAAGTGTAACGAACTAACATATGAATTCCAATCTCTGTATTCCTCTACAGTTCTTACCCTCTTCTGCTCCGTAACCATGAACGTTATTCCCTGACCTTTTAAGAAATTTCCTATCATCTTGCGATAGTTACATAGAAAGAATGGATTACGCGTATGTAATTGTCTGGAAGAGTAAACTAGTGGAATTTTTAAAGGAACATAGAATGCCGCACACTTTCGCAGGCGTTTTTCATGTTTACTGTCAAGAAGAGGGAGGGTCTGCATTTGGTTCGTGTGGGTAAAGGAGGTGAAAAATTTAGAACGGAAGCCGCTTTATGCAACAGGAGGGGTAGGTGGTGTTGAAGATATTAATGGATGAATTTGGAGAGGAAGTTTTCAAGCCGACCGGTGTGGCCGTGCGGTTCTAGGCGCTACAGTTTGGAACCGCGTGACCGCTACGATCGCAGGTTCGAATCCTGCCTCGGGCATGGATGTGAGTGATGTCCTTAGGTTAGGTAGGTTTAAGTAGTTCTAAGTTCTAGGGGACTGATGACCACAGATGTTAAGTCCCATAGTGCTTAGAGCCATTTGAACCATTGTTTGAAGTTTTCAAGGACACTGCGGAAGACTAAGGAAAGGCTGGTAGGTCAGCAGAAAGGGGATGGATTCACTGGGGTGGCTGTATGTAATGCCTCAGGCAACAGTTAGGATGATAAAACATATAAGAATTACGTGTTCAGCAGGATGGTTGATCAGATGTAGGCCCAACGGAGATGATTTTAAGGTAATCTATTGCGACTCGCTATCGACATAGCTACCAGAAGTATCTTAAAACATCGGTGAATAATACATCTTTACAACCATGATATACATATTCAACGACAACATCTCCAACTGTCTGCATATCACTGTTGAACGCCATTTTTTACCTATTGAGCTAATATTGATATCATATTATCTGCCAGGCTTTTACATTTTATTTAATGCCTTATGATAGCTTTGGTGTGCTACATCACGTACTCTGCATAGCGGACTCCTCCCAACTGGTTATGCGTAGTGGGGTAAAGAGAGAACGACCGAACTTTTAAATTACTCAACTTGGCAGACCGTCCGCCCAATGGTGTATGTGTTGACATCACACCTATTTTTTTATCCAATTAACTAATTAATTAATTAAACTTGTCAATTAATTAGCAACTCCACCCGTCCCCCAACCCTACACTACTACTCCCCCCCTGCCACTACATGGAAAAACTGGCAGGAAAGAATCAACAAAATTGAAAATAATAGTATTGTCGATGCTATTGTTTGGACAATATTTAATTGATGACTCATTTATTATTATATTTTTATTTCCTGTTAGGAGCGGAATAAATGAAAGTAAGTTGATCTCTACTCAGTCTGTGCTGAGCTGGTAGTGTTATATGGCGATTTTGTCTTAACTTTGGTGTTATCCTGCAGGGAATTTGTGGGTAAAGTTCCATCATTCTCTGCTGTTTATTTCATTTCGGAAGGTACAAAAGTTGCAATATACTTTGAAAAATCACTCTGGGGGATTAAACCTGTGTACCAGACCAGGACTCTAAACTGAAATCTTCGCCTTCGAAATTTGGAAGCTAAAAGAAGACCTTCTAACAGAATTTTGATATCAACAAATTTGAATAATTACTTAAAGTGATCAATTGAAGCCGCCTGTCTTCACATGGAAAAATGGCAGGAAATTCAAAATCGCTGAGAAAGTCAAAATCGGTGAATTCTAATTTTTCGCATTTAATTCAAATGCTAGTTATGTTTCATTGTACATGAAATAATAACAATAATAATATATTCATTATTTACAATAATTCAATTTTCGTGTCTCTGCTGTAGGATACTCTTTATTTCATCAGCTTTGGAATTGCTGATGTGGGGCACTCACTTTGTTTCATCATCTTTGGAATGACGGCGCAGTCTACCTGTGACGTCACAATCCAAGATGGTCGATCCAGAATACTGACGAGATCTAACGCCCCTCCTCCTACTGGTTGGATATTCAAAAATTGGGGGGAAATTCAAAAATCAGTGGGAAATTTCAAGCTTTTTCCTCTGGCTGTGAAACATAGGAGTTGAGAAGGGGTATCAGCCATTGATCAAGAGCTAGAAAATAGCCGTAACCAGTCTCATCAATGGCTGTCTGATGTAGAAAGGATATTTTCGGTATCAGGCTAGCCAACAGCCCTATGTGGGAAGGAGGGGTAATGCTAACAGGACTACCTCTGAAGTGCAGGAGAGTAGCCTCCTGCTGATCTAGAAGTCAATAGATGCTGGGGGGGTACATAAGGATGGATAATAATATTAGGACAACGAGCCACCATCCCAATCCCGCTACAAATCCATGTTCCCTGTGTACAGGAATCATTTAGCATCAACTAGTAAATGGGTTAACGACGGAAAAGACCCATCGTGGATTAATAACGAAATTCGGGAACTGTTGAGGAAGCACAGGCTGTTGCACTCTTGTTTTAAAAGAGGACCCGAAAATGACGACAGGTAAAGATTATTAGAGATTCGTACGTCTGTCAAAAGATCTATGCGCGAAGCACAAAACAGTTAAAATCCTAAAAATCTTAATCATGGTTGCGGAACCGGAACTGTATGATTCAGAATAGATTGAAAAATCAGTCAACCTGTTCGCAAATAAAGGTTTACTATCTCTTGACCCTGGCTTCGATATTTGTAAAAATATCTTCTTCAGAAGTATTAGCCCTAAAAAATGTATATACCAGTTACAAAACTGATTTTTATAAACATAATAAAATATTAACCTAAAAATATTTGTGAAGTAAATGTACTCACTTATTACATCATACGATGCGATAGGAGTCACAAGATAAAATATTTGCGTACCTTATGTCAGAGACTATGGCCAATTGTGGTACATCGAGAGCCAATTAACCAACGAGTACAAGGCACACCACATCACTGTCAGTGTTTCCTCCAGTAACAGTAGTCACCTTACTACCTCTTACACTTCGATCCGAATTGAGTGCCAAAGTCTCTAGGTGACACACCAACGGAATTTGTGATCACTCACCTCCTGCACTATCATTTCTTAGCGGGTGGATTACACCCCCTTAAAAATCGATGCAAATGAATTTCAGCATGACATGTTCTTCTGCTTTAGCTCACTGTCTTTTCAGTTATTTTTGCTGTATAAAACAAATACGCCGGAAGCCACTGTACAGCGCTTGATGGTGGGTACATCACACCGGTATTATCTGCTACCCTTCTATCCCAATTCCACGCTCTGATCGAATAAAAATGTTATTCTCTGTATGCTTCCGTATATACCCTAATCCAATCTTCTGTTTACAAGAGAAATAAGTCGTCTCTCACAGAGAATTCCTTTTTTTTCTCTCGTAACATATTCAAATGGAGTGTGCCAGCCTATACGATCCTAGGAGCATCAACGTGATGGTTTTGCTTCGCGGATTAGCCACGTACAGCAGTACGTGAGGGATCACACGAATGGCAGACAGCGACTATGTAGTTCTGAGCTGTCGAATTGATGTTACTATACACCGATACATATCATTTAACCACAAACGAGTCTAAGCACTTTAAGTGTCGGGATAGCAGCTGATAATGGCCCCATACACGTATGAAAAAGGAGTCGCTACGCTTTCAGCTACACAGTTTCTTTCAGTTTTCAATGTTCTAGGAGTTTCATACATGGTCTAGCAGCAATAAGAAATTGAATGAGTGGATCAACGGCCAACTCGATCAGATGTCGTGGGACGTCCGCCACAAACAAATGCGACCAACAATAGCGATCAAAGTGAGATCAACAAAGAAAAAAAAGAAAAGGAATGGGTGGCGTCTTCGACGAGTGATCAAAACGTCCTCTCTCCTGGGTTGGAACCATGCCACCATTTTGAATAAGTCATCGGCAATGGCAGCCGAAGACTTCCAGCATAAAAAGTCACTATCATTCAACCAACGGCCTTGTCAAAAAGGTGGAGGAGAAGACAGAGGTTCACTGCACTCTCTTCCTCTTGGGGTAGAAAACTGTCCCTAAAGAAGGAAGAATCAGGAATGATCACGACATGAGGATGCAGACGGCAATGGAAACCACTGCATTAAAAGACACAAACTATGTACTCACAGAGCATGTGGCTTGTAATTAATACGTATCATGATGAACTGTCCATTGGAAAAGGATTTGCTGACTAGTCCCTCATTTGGATCTCCAAGAAATGATAATGTTTTACGAGTCGGGCGTGAAATGTCAGAAGTTTGAAGGTGGTAGGAAAGCTAGAAAATCTGGAAAGGGGAATACTAAGCCTCAATCTAAATGTAGTGGAAGTCACTGAAGTGAAATGCAAGGAAGACAAGGATTTCTGGTCAGATGAGTATAGGGTAATATCAATAGCCAGTGAAAATGGTATAATGGGAGTAGAATTCGTCATGAATAGGAAGGCAGGGCAGAGAGAGTCGTACTGCAAATAGTTCAGTGATTGAGTTGTTCACATCAGAATCGATAGCAAACCAACACCGACAACGACAGCTCTCAGGTGTACATGCCGGCATCGCAAGCCGAAGACGAAGAGATAGAGAAAGTAAATGAGAATACCGAACAGGTAATTCAATAGGTAAAAGTGGATGAAAATCTGAAAATCATGCGGATTGGAATGCGGTTGTAAGGGAAGGAGTAGAAGAAAATGGGTACAGCAAATACGGGCTTAGTACTACGTATGAGAGAGGAGAAAGACTGAGTTCTCCAGGAAATTTCCCCTAGTAGTACCGAATCACAAGACGAGGAGGTGTACTTTGAAAAGGTCGGGAGATACGGGAAGATATCCATTAGATTACATCATGGTCAGGCAGAGATTCCGAAATCAGTTACTGGATTGTAAACTGTAGTAGTGATGAAGAGCAGGTTAAAGTTTAAGACACTAGTTAGGAAGAATCAATGCGGAAAGAAGTGGAATACGGAAGTTCTAAGGAATAAATCGGAGGGCTTGAAGGTGTCTAAGTCTATTGATAATGTGATAATGAGTAATCTGTAGAAAGTTCAGTTGAAGAGGAATGTACAACTCCAAAATGGATGATCAGAGATACAGGAAAGAAAAACATAGGTACAAAGAGCGCAACTACGAAGCAACCATGGGTAACAGGAGAAATACTTCAGTTCAAGGAAGAAAGAAGGAAGTACAAAAATGTTCAGAGGAATTCTTGAAAACAGAAATAAAAGTCACGTAGGAACAAGGAAATAAATCGGAAGTGCAGGGAAGCTAAGGCTAAATGGGTGAAGGGAAAATGTGAAGAAATCGACAAAGAAATGATTGTCGGTAAGTCTCATTCAGCATACAGAAAACTCATATCAACTTGCAGTGAAATTAAAAGCAAGTGTGGTAACGTTAAGATTTCAATGGTAATTCCACTGTTAAATTCAGATGAGAGATCGGATAGTTTGAAAGAGTACAGTCAAGGCCTCTAGGAGGGGTGGACTAGTCTGAGATTTGAAAGAGTTTTGGAATTCTTAAAATCAAATAAGGCAAATAAGGCACTAGAGGGACAGATACAATTCTATCAGAATTTCTGAAATGATTTGGGAAAGAGGTAAGAAAACGACTATTCACGTTCGTGTGTAGAATGTATGATTTCCCGAAATACCATCTGACTTTCGGAATAACATCATCCACACAACTCCGGAGATTACAAGAGCCGACAACTGCAATAATTATAGCACAGCCAGTTTAACAGTTCACAAGAATAATACGCAGAAGCATGGAAAAGAAAACTGGGGATGTGTTAGATGGCGATCAGTTTGGCTTTAGGAAAGGTAAATCACTAGAGAGCATTTTCTGGCGTTGCGGCTGATAATGGGAGCAAGACTGAAGACGTAGGATTTGTCGATCTGGAAAAAACTTTCGATAATGTAGAATGGCGCAATATGTTCGCAATTCTAAGGAAAATAGGGGTAAACTATAGGGAGAAACGGGTGATATACAGTATGTTCAATCTATACATGGAAGAAGCAATGACGGAAATAAAATAAATCCTCAAGAGTGGAATTAAAATTCAAGGTAAAAAGATATCAATGACAAGATTCACTGATGACATTGCTGTCCTCAGGGAAAGTGAGGAAGAATGTGTCGAATGGAATGAACACTCTAATGAGTACAGAATATGGATTGAGAGTAAATCGAAGAAAGACGAAAGTAATAAGAAGAGCGAGAAACTTAGCATTAGGATTGAAGTTCAGAAGTAGATGAAGTAAAGGTATTCTAATATCTAACCAGCAAAATAACCCAAGACGGACAAAGCAAGGAGGACACAAAAAGCAGACTAGCATTTGCAAAAATGGCTTGCTCGGACAGGAGGAGTCTACTAGTACACAATATAGAACTTCTGAGAATGTATATTTGGAGCACAGCATTGTATGGTAGTGAAACATGCGCTCCAGGGAAACTGGAACAGAAGAGAATAGAAGCTTTTGCGATGTGATGCTACAGAAGTGCTACAGAAGAATGTTAGGTGCACTGATAAGGTAAGAAACGAGAAGGTTCTCCGCAGAATAAGTGAGGAAATCAATTTATGAAAAACGCTGACATTATGATGGGATGAGATGATAGGATATCTATTAAGACATCAGGAAATAGGGAGCTGTAAAGGGTAAAATCTGTAGAGAAAGACAGAGATTGGAATACACCCACCAAATAATTGATGATGTAAGTTGGCACAGGAGAGGAATTCGTGGTGTGCTACATCAAAACAGTCAGAAGACTGATGACTAAAAATACAAAAAAGAAGCCAGGTCCAGATACAAAAAACGGCTCCAGCCGGTCGGCTCATCTGGTACACTATTCACTTGGTAGATGGAACTGGACTAGACTGAAGGTGACTGTCCAGTTTTTCGTCTTGGGGTGCGTTGTCAAGTAATATTACGAGCACGTCACTCGGAAAAAGTATTGTATGATGTATTTCCTACATTTCTCTTGGCTAAGGTGTGACGTGCGGCTCGTAAGTAGGTATCAATGTGTTTCGTTCCCTAAGGCTGTTGCTGTATAACTCATGTATATAGGGAGCATGGATCTACAGTACCACGATCCTCATAACTCACTTTTCAACCTATAATGGACATACCAGCCACCACCATCATTTACACGACCAGATCTCCCACTGCCACCATCACCATTTGGAGCACTTCCTCTGATCCACCACCATATGTCCACCCCATCCCCCCACAGCCTCCTCCTTATCAGCAGTCACATCTACCTTCTACCCTGCGCCCCCCCCCCCCCCCCCGATCTGCATCCTCAGCAACTTCCACTCCCACACTGACCACTGCCTCTGCAAACACCTGCATGGAATACCTCCTGCTGTGCCACAATCGCTGCACCACACGAGGAATACCATCCACCAGCAGCCACACTGGGTCCAGTGTGATCCAACGACCTGCCCAGTTCCACCCCACTCCATAGTCGCCAAAAAGACCCAGAACCGTTACAACACAGACACCACAGCCACCAAATTCACCAAGAAACCTCAAATGAACACTGCTCCTTCCCTCCTGGCTGTCCACACGTTCCTCCTATCCTGCCCTGACCCTCAATTCCTTTACGCCAAAGCCCTCACCATTAAAATTATAAAGTATATCCCCCATCTCCTTATCCCTCAAATCATCACCCATACAGACTCTGTCCTCATCAAATAAACCAAACTCTCCTTCCCGACAGACCTTCTCTTCAAACTCTCCACATCACGGTCCTCATGCTTCTCTCACCCCCTTCCAAATCAACCCCTCACCCAAACAATCCCAGCCCCGCTCACAGTCCCTCTACCCTGTGATTATGAAGCTTGGCACTCAGATCAGAGCAGAGGATATGGTCACCAAACTCAACACCATCCCTTCTCTAGAAAGCCACAACGCCTGCTGTAACCTCATTGACTCTGAACCAACCTTCTGTACGCACATATTTACAGAGCATGATCCCACTGTCATCTGCCTCCTCACAGAGGCCAAATCAAAGACGAACACTCAAAATCCTCCACAATCGTACAGGTGTGAAAACTGCCTCCCAGTAATGACCACCTTACTCCAGATTGTGGGAATTATCCCACCTGTCTCCACTGTAAGCAATATCCCAGCTTAGATTTCCTGCCCACCCTACAGTCTCCACCAAGTGTAATGCAAACCCCCACCATCAGACCTGAATTAACTGTGCCCATCTATCCTAATGACCTACCCATCCCTCCTAACAGCTCCCTCTGGCCATCCCCACTGCCCCACTGCTGAGGACGCCATTCATTTCCTTACTATTCTACTCCAACTACCCCTCCCAACGCGCACACTCCCTTCAGCAAATCCCACTTGCTGTTCATGCAGTATTCCATCTCAGAAACCAAGCACATATACTTCTCCACCCCTTACTCAGCCCACCAGTTATTTAGCCTCTCATTATGGCGCAACAGCGCTACAACATCCTATATAATAAAATCTGCTCCCTTCCTACCAACAAGCCCCTTTTATGTATACCCCTTCCCAACACAACACTGATACTTTCATCCTCAATGAAATGTCCGCCACAATAGCTGAGTGGTCAGTGTGACAGATTGCTATCCAACAGGCCCAGGTTGGATTCCCAGCTGGGTCGGCCCTTTTCTCCGCTCAGAGACTGGGTGTTGTGCTGTTTTCATCATCATTTCATCCACATCCGACGCGCTGGTCGCCCAATGTGGCGTCGAATGTAATAAGACCTGCAACAAGGCGGCCGGACCTGCCCCATAACAGGCCTCCAGGCCAATGACGCCAAATGCTCATTTCCATTTCCTCAAGGAAATATTCCTTCAACTGCGCCATGCCATCTGTACATCTCCCAACATCCTCCACTGCACTGATAACCCCCTATCCCTGCGCTAAGGCAGAGTAGCAATTGGCCACCACAAGAATATCCCCTTTTGGTGATGAAATAATAACACCAAAAGTATTTTTCAAAATCCTATCCTGATCTCATAATCCCATGATCTCCTCACCGACATTAACTGTTCTGTTCCACCCATGTTATTGCCCCCAGTAGATATCTTCTTCAGTAGATATCCTGTGGAACTCTAGTGGGGGCATCAGTTAACGAAGCCCCTCCAAGATGATGCTGTCCTCATCCAACAGTGTCATCGTCCTGAAAGCAACATCACACTAGATGTCGTCCTGCTATCCCCCAAACTTTTCAAAACCTTCATTACAGAAGTCCTTGACCCAGCTTGAAGTTAACACCTACCCATCTGCTTCATCATATCCTACACCCTACCCTCCCCCATACACCCCATCCCAAACCCTCCAAAACTTGTCCATGACTATTCCTGTGCCAGCTGGAAAGCCTACCAGGAATCCATAGACAGGAAGCCACACCCTAACCTTCCAGCAACCCAGTGATCTAACCTATGCCACAGCCTTTTTGCAGCAGACCTTGTTAGATGATTTCTCCACCCATACCCCCACTAAAGACACATATCTTCATTGCCACTCTCTCCCCTCTCCCACCACAGGCTATACTGCTTCTGCATGAATCCCATCGCATTTATCACTCCTTCCTACAGGTTCGAGACTAGGGCACACTCACCTGCATCTGTCGGATACTGTGACACGTTAGGAGTCTACTCATTGCCAAGAAACGCTGGAACAAGCAACAGACATGCACCAGCCTCATTGCCACACTTCCCATTAACTCTTCCAAGTACTGGAAAGCATTTTGCTGACTGATAGGTACCCATCCTATCTCTCACTACCTGAACGTTTACAACAAGCTTCCCTTACTTTATGAAATTACTAAAGCCACTTACATTGCATCCTCTTTTTCTGACATGTTCTTCATTCATGATGATCCTCACTTTACCTACTGTCTGTGAATGTACAGATATCAACATCCCACCCCTGACCCCCACCTTGAACAGCATTAAAAACACTAATCACAGCACAGGACACAAAAAAGTACTTCACTGAAAGTGCACGACATCCCTTGGTTACAGCTTCATTACCTACAGACACTTCAAAGAATGCCCTCTCTCCTTTCTTGTGGGCCTTTCCACCTTGTATACCACTATCCTCTGCACTGACTACTATCCTGATCTTCGAGAAAGCCCCAAAATCCTATGATTCCTCAAACAAAACAAATCATCAATTCATGCCTCCTCATACAGCCACATATGCCTCACCTCAGTGTTTAACAATGTCTTTGAAACCATTCTCTGCCCATGCATCCACCACCATTTGCACCAACACCATGTTCTTCCTATTACCCACTGTGGCTTCCATCTCACCTTCTCTGCTCATGACCTACACCTGAACATCTCCTATCCCAGCATCTCAACAACTCTAAATAGACGATCTTTGTTTGCCTTCACCTAGAAAAAACATATAAAGGCGTAAGGCACTCTGGTCTCCTTTTCAAGCTCCACAAATATGCACTTCAAATCAATTATATCTGCCTTATTGTATCCTTTCTCTCCACTCGATCGTCCTCTGTCGTTGTTAACACCATTTACCGTACCTTCCACCCCACTGCAGAAGTGCTCCAAGGTACTGTTCCCATCCCCCCCCCCCTCCTTTACCTCTTATACAATACTGACATTCAAAATCACCTCCTCCCATCCATCGCTCTCAGTGTGCTGATTACGCTGCATTTCTCGCTCTCTGTCCTATGATCCAGAAGTCCAACCTCACCTCAATCAGTTTACCTCCTGTGTAACCAATGGCTCCTCAAGATAAATCCCTCCAAAACCCAGGATGAACCACACACAGCTTCCTCTCCATGACTTCTACCTCACCATTTACGACTGTCCTATCCACCTCACTAAATTAGCTTGGACTAACCTTACGATTGGCAACTAACATGGAAAACTCACCTACTAACCTTCCAGCAGGGAGCCCATAGTAGACTAAAACTACTAACTGGCTGAACCTGGGGACTACATCTCACCATCTCTCTCATACAGATCTAGAATCCTGCCCTAAAATATACCTGTCCTACCAACTCTGAATCCATCCCACCCTTTCCATACCCCACTCCCCAGGGGCTCCCTTCCCCACCTCTCTCCCCTTCTCCCCTTTAATACCTCCTCCTTTGTCCACTCCCAGTCGCTCCCCATTCCCTTTTCCTTTCAAATTCACAGACCCCAATGCCAGTTACTCTTCTCTCTCCTTTTCCTTCCTTGTCCCCCCTTAGTCATACCTATCTCATTGTCATTGACACTAGCCCTGAAATCCCATCACGCTCCTCTCTCACTTTGTAACACTTTTTCCTTTCATCTACCATCCCAGAGCACGTACTTTCAAGTTTTTGTGAAATTGTGCAGTGCTCCGTTTCTAATGCTCTTTCTAATGATCAGTGTCTCGTCTGTGTTGTTTGGTGTTGCTCCAATGTTTTATCGAGTGGTTTTAGTGTTCTTCATGTGCTTTTTGAACTGTACTGTCTGACCATATTTTTTCACTGCTTTTAAAAAATTCAGTTAGCCTTATTGTATTATTCATAATCCTCAAGTTTCACAACTATTTTAATAATTATTGTCATTATCTCCTCATGTTTATATGTTAACTCTTATGTGTTTAGTCCCCTGGCTCAGTGTACTTGCACAGGCAAGGGGGGATGAAATCACAGTAAAGAAAAAAAAAAGCAGCACTGGGATAGTGAGTCGCCGATGTAATATTATTACATATACCTATGTCCCTCCCAGCCACTACTCACTTATAGATCAACAGAAGACTGCTCCCCTGCACTTCTGTGACACTTCTCTGACCTATTATTTTCACCCCTCCTCCCACTTAGGGCTATTGGCTAGACTGGCTGGAGCAACTTTCTAGTGCTAAACTAACAGCCAAAATATCCTCTTTACATCCAATATTGATTGACAAAATTGGCTAGATCTACTCTCTAGTGCATGATACAACGGCAGCTTTCCCTCGCCAACACCCATGTTTCACAGCCAGAGGAAAATTTTTGAATTAGACTGATTTTTTAATTTCCCGCGAAATTTTTAATTTCTCGCCAGTACTAGGAGTTAGATTGCACCAGCGTTCTGTGTCGGCCATGTTGAATTCAGACATCATAGTTAGACTGTGCCAGTATTTCAAAGATAAAGAAATAAAGGGAATACCCTACATCCTTCCACACCAGCAATATGAAAGTTGAATTTTTATAACAAATTAACATATTTATTATTATTATTATTATTAGTGTTATTGTTATGTCCTCTGCAATGAAATAAAATTATCATTTGAATTTATCGAGAAAAATTAGAATTTACCGCGAAAATTTTAATTTTCCGCCGGTTTTGGATTTCCTGCCATTTTTTCAGACGTGGAGAGTTGGGGATGGCAATTAATTGACCAATTTAATTAATTAAAATAGTCCCAGGACCCCTTCTTCTATATTCCAAACTACAAAGGCAAATGTCCAAGGTCCACATCTTGGTCCAGCACACAGGTTTGATCTCCCAGATGTATTTTTCGAAATATTTTACACCACTTTTACCTTCCAAAATGAAAGTGGATTTGCTCTCTCTTTACGACACCACTGTTGTGTCACATACAGCGGGTCTGTCTTTCAGGAGTTAAATGCCCTTCTCTGCTACAGGGTACCACTAGAATTATGCGACACGTACCTATTAGGTATTAATAAACTTCTCAGTAGCTGTATTAAGTGCTGATTAGATTTAATTGTTACACATGCAGATTCTCTTACGTTTTTGTAATGGTACCACGTCTTTTGTTGATGAACACTTAGGCTTTTGAAGATGGATTTGGTAAAGAGCAATGTAAAGACATCAGTAACCTTGTAAGTAGCCTGTTTAGGTTTTTATGTTGGTAACACCACGTGGCGCTCTGTATGAAAATCACTGACTGTGCTGTATACAGCCTGTGGCTAGTTGGCATTGTTGGAATATTCGCTTGTGAAGTGTTGGGCAATTGGATGTGAACAGCGCATAGCGTTGCACAGTTGGAGGTGAGCCGCCAGTTGTGGTGGATGTGTGGAGAGACATGCCAGAGTTAGTTCTGAGCAGACGATCTAGACGTGTGTCCATCAGGAAAAGGAAATTTTTTTTAATTGAATGTAACAAAATTATATATATATATATATATATATATATATATATATATATATATATATATATATATAATGACTTTTGATTGCTATTAAGGTAAATACATTGTTTGTTCTTTATCATAACTTTTCATTTGCTAACTATGACTATCAGTAGTTACTGCCTTCGGTAGTTAGAATCTTTTATTTAGCTGGCAGTATTGGCGCTCACTGTATTGCAGTAGTACGAGTAACGAAGATTTTTGTGAAGTAAGTGATTCATGAAAGGTATAGGTTATTGTTAGTCAGGGCCTTTCTTTTGTAGGGATTGTTGAAAGTCAATTTGCGTTGCGCTAACACATATTGTGTGTCAGTTTAGTGATGATCAGAATAAGTAAAGAGAGAAATGTATGAGTACGTTCAGTTTTACTGTCTTTGTATCAAATAACGTAGAAGTTTAGCAGCACAGTAATACATAATTTTTCTAAGGGGACGTTACATATGAATGCGTTGTTGTAGTGAACAGGCGACACATTGTTATTGTATGTACGTTCTTGTTTGTTAGTTACACGATTACTTAACGACTATAAGGCTTACATACTTAGGACATACACTGCTAATGAGATTTCAATGCAACATTTTGGTTTACTTGAAAAGACATGCTGGATTTAACGTGCTTTCTGAGAGATACCAGATGACACAGTGGTTAGTTTATTGGACAGCTACATGATTATATCACGACGCTACTAATGAGTGACACAATTTATGTTATTGCTTTTGCTCTGGATCCGTTTTATATCTGCACAGTTTTTCTGAATTCTTCTGGAAAGTAAAACATGTTTTAATGAGTGTGAAATCTTATAGGACTTAACTGCTAAGGTCATCAGTCCCTAAGCTTACACACTACTTAACCTAAATTATCCTAAGGACAAACACACACACCCATGCCCGAGGGAGGAATCGAAACTCCACCAGGACCAGCCGCAGAGTCCATCACTGCAGTGCCTTTGACCGCTCGGCTAATCCCACGCAGCAAAACATGTTTTAGTAGTAACTTTTGTGGTACAGGTACAATGAGACAGCCTTTTCCATAGCACAACAGTACAGTACAGTACATTCTTGGTCACGGTAATGTACGTCATAACTACAATATCCATATGCATAGCATTTTGCTTTTGTTTATTATGAGGTAAGAACATTGATTTCTACAGAATCTTGCTTGCGGACGACGATAATTACGACACTTGATGACACATTTTTACCGTTAAGTAATGACAGAGATTATCTTACAACAAGATGCACAGTTTAGCACTACAGTACACGTATTTGAGTGATTAATTTTAGTACTTGGAGCATTTTTTGAAAGATTTTTTAATTACAAAGATACGAAGAAGGTTTTCGGTGAAACATTTCATTCGATTGCTGTAAGCTGTAACATCTGAGGGTATAGTTACGTTTATCCTCCGGGGGTACACGTTTACTTTGTGTACTGAGAGTGTGGCAAGCGCTAGGAGCCCTAGCTAATATGGTATTTGCTTATACAACTTTACAATTTGGTACCATATCTCTCTAACACAGAATTACACAGCTATCTGATCATTTAAGAGAGACAAACATTTTTATTTTACTATGTCAGTGGCACATTTTTACGTAATTACACAGTTAAATTAATTCTCGCTCATGAAATTGTGTTTTGTCTGTACTTTGTGAACTCCTCATATTTTTTTCGGAACCATTGTGATATTATATGAGCTTTGGCTGATGTATTTGGTATGGGATCATGGTTTTTGACGTACGTTTGAGGTAGATGAATTTACTGAAACGAGCAGAGAGCATTTTTTAAGGGTTTTGAGATCATTGGCGGAAGCTACGACGATTTTGAGATTTGACTGAGATGTTATGATGTTATTATTGCTATGATGGTGTGTATTATGCTGTTGAGATATGTTTATGATTAGTAAGATGATGCTGTACGAGGAATATGATTATGTGTTTATATGTATATGAATAATGAGTAGTGGTTAGGGACTCTGATTTGTGAAAAGGATGTTGGATACCAAGAATTGTACTTTAAGAGTTATGAAATGTGTGTATATGCATGAATGTATCACAAGACTGTTATTCACGAGATTTCGTTTCTACACATTTCTGCAGTTATTTTTCGAAGTGTGAAATTTTATTGGTGTCAAACCGTCACTGTATCGGAAACTGATGTCGTAAATGTTTCGGTAAGGAAAGTAAGTGACCTTAATGTAATGCATTGTGGGCACCTGGCTGTGTGACAGTCGCCTGGAAGAAAGCCATAGGTGGAGCGAAAAGAGGCTATTAACCTCGCTATTGACTTTTCTTTGTAGAAATATGACATGCTCAAACTTGAAAATATTTGTTTACATTTTGGAGTTCGTAGTTTCTGATATTTACTGAAAAGCCTAATGAAATCATAATTTCTGATATTTACTGAAATGCTTAATGAAATGATGAGAAACAGTTTAAGTTTATTGTCTTTCTAGTTGAGAGATTTTTTTTGTCTTAGGAGAAGCCATATGAATGATGTTTCATGCTTTGGTTTATATATATACTTTCTCATTTTGCGTAATATCTAGTTTAAGTTGCATTGCAGCATTGTTTAAAATAAAATAAATAGATGTACTAATATCGCTATTTTCTGTCTACAGATGCAGTAAATAATAATTTTATGAAC
Source organism: Schistocerca americana (assembly GCF_021461395.2). Classification (NCBI taxonomy): domain Eukaryota; kingdom Metazoa; phylum Arthropoda; class Insecta; order Orthoptera; family Acrididae; genus Schistocerca; species Schistocerca americana. The sequence continues at coordinate 258,626,746 of NC_060122.1, read as the reverse complement.
TACTTTCTTAAAAAGGGAGCACAAATAGACATTTCCCTTCACAAGAATTGCATGCATAATTTTTTCAACGGTTTGGTAACTTGTTTGGTAGAGTAAGTTATTGTGATGCATCACTCTAGTGTTAAAATCTGACACATGTATTAGACATTTCCTATCTTCACTGTAGTATTTTTTCTGCTTGAGCTTTGTCACGTTTAGATATAAGTTATTGCATTTGCTGATGATGTTTCTCAGGAATTGTCCTACTGAATTTTACGTTGTATTAAGCCAGTTTTACTACTGATTTATGTTTCTTGTTGCTGCACATTGGCTCATATTAGTCGTAATGTTGTATTTGTGCCTCTAGTTTAGATATACTGGTGCTTGCTTTGCCAATTTGCATTTTTCTGTCATTGCTTTTGTATTAATTGTTTTGTGCTGCTGCATTGCCTTGTCCCTTAGTTTATGTATCTGAGCTCAATAGATTTAAGTTAGCTTAAGATGGGGTAGACTATGTACGAGAATGAGTTGTGATGAATTGCATTGAGAAGCTATAAGAGGAAGGTTTGGCCAAATACGCAGTGTACAATGAAGAATAATTATTTGGAACGAGGATATGAACATAGGGACAACAGGTTTAGGTAGGATTTTCCTGGAAACAAATGATGAACTAAGGGAGATCTCTGAGAAGTAACGAAAATTTTGTTTGCAAATCAAATACTATAAATACTGCAGTACCAAATGTTATACTGAAAACAAACCTAGTCCTTTCCTTCTGTGTTATTCCTCTATGTGTTTGTGTACCCTTGTGTATTTGTGTTCTTCCTGTCTTTATGTGTTTAACTGATAAGAGTTATGTTGTAGAATTTTTCTAATACTAAGCTACATTCACTATGATGAGGAATACTGTAATCCTCAAATATAATTTGCATTAATAATATGTTATTTACTTTGTAAAGATGTTTAGACATTATTTATTCTGTTCTGTGATAATGTTCATGTGTGACGTTAATGTTTTGAAAGCTCTTCTCGTTCTTTTTATTTATTTACTAATGTCATAATTCCTCTAACACTGATGTATATGTTTATTTCCATTCTTTTGTAAAGCCCGTATTACTACAAATGTTCTCTGTACTATTGTGTTCTTTAATAAAGTATTCTGTACCTTTGCACTTGTATTCTCGTGTCGTAAATTTGTAATTGTATAAACACCAGTTCTTCGATTTAAGTTTCATTCCAATGCACACGTTTCTGTTGGTCATAGTATATGCACAATATGTGAGAAGTTAAAAAAAGGGACTGTTATATATATTCAAACACTTCCCGAAAGATGGGAGAAAGTAGGGGCCAGCGATGGAAAATGCTTTGAATGAAACATGTGTAACCAATTTGTTTAATTAAAGTCTCAAATGCTGGGTAATAAAGACATGTTTCATTCAAAGTATTTTCCATCGCTGGCCTCGACTTTCTCCCATCTTTCTGGCAATGTACGAAACCCGCGTCGAAAAAATTGTTCATCTTTTGAAGCGATCCACGAATCGATCCAATTTGTGACTTCTTAATGAGATCTGAATTGTTGGTCAGCCAGGCCATGCGCCATTGATCTAAACAGGTGATAGTCAGAGGGAGCCATGTCTGGAAAATACGACTTTCTGGTAGGACTTCCCATTTTAACGTTTCCAAGTACGTTTTGACCTCTTTTGGACCGTGGGGTCGAGCGTTGTCGTGATGCGTAATCACTTTATCGTGCCTCTCGCTGTATTGCGGCCGTTTGTCTTTTAATGCTCTGCTCAAACGTATTAACTGCGTTCGTTAACGAGCACCTGTGATTGTTTCACTTGGTTTTAACACCTCATAGTACACGACGTCGAGCTGGTCCCACCAAATGTACAGCATGATCTTGGAGCCGTGAATATTCGGTTTGGCCGTCGACGTGGAAGCATGGCCGGGATATCCCCATGACTTTTTGCGTTTAGGGTTACCATAATTAACCCATTTTTCGTCCCTGGTCACAATGCGATGTAGAAATCCGTTTTTGCCTCTGAAGCAACTGTTCACAAACACACAAACGCCTTTCAACGCCTCCTGGTTTCAGCTCAGACGGGACCCAAGTTCCTTCATTCTGAATCACGCCCAAAGCCTTGAGCCTTGAGCCGTTTTGAAAAGGCTTGCTGCGTCACTCCCACTAATCGTGCCAATTCTTCTTGAGTCTGACGAAAGTATTCACTCAGCAATGTCTCCAGTTCTGCAACTTCGAAAACATCCTCTCTTCCACCACTATCCCGGTCTACGACGTTAAAATCTCCGTTTTTGTAGCGTTGAAACCACTCACGACACGTTCTTTCGCTAATAGCGTCCTTTACATACGTACGTGAGAGCAGTCGATGAGACTCTGCCGTTGTTTTTGTCATATTGTAACAAACAGTAACACCTCCCAAAAATGGCGAGGATTAGGCTCGTGAACTGACATTTTCAATCAACAGCAACTTTATGATGCAGAAAAAAATCGCCTAATGTTTGAATGAGGTTATGTTGACCGAGGTCCAAGCTAACTGCCTAACCGCTACTTACCGTTGTCGCTAACTATCGGCAAACGGCGGATGCAAAGTTGTACACCTTAGAGTTGGGTTCAGTTTTCATTTACGCAGTTTCATGTGTTTTTTAGTTTCAGTACTATCATATTCAATATATAATATGAAATAAAGTTTTTTGTGACGTATCCTTGACCAGTTGTATCTATAATTCACTTTATTTCTGTCATTGTAGGAAGCAGGCAATCGCTGACGCTTTGGCGCTGATGCACTCTGTTTTGCAGTTGGAGTTATATAATTAACCACGTTTAATGGACAACAGGCGTTCACACATCAATAATTCTCCGGATGAGTAGCTTTCGCAACGTGCAACACATTTAGTCGATTTTCATTATCAGCCATTATGCCATTACTGGGCTGCTTGTTGATAAGAAAACAAACGAAACTGTAATTTTGAACTAGTTATGCAACGTATTAACGCACCTGATAACATGCTCCCTCTAGCCATACCTTGCGTAACATTTCCTTATGTATTAGTGTTGCTGGCGTCCGCCCCGATAGCTGAATGGTCAGCGTAACGAACTGCCATCTACATCTACATCTACATCTATACTCCGCGAGCCACCTTACGGTGTGTGGCGGAGGGTACTTATTGTACCACTATCTGATCCCCCCTTCCCTGTTCCATTCACGAATTGTGCGTGGGAAGAACGACTGCTTGTAAGTCTCCGTATTTGCTCTAATTTCTCGGATCTTTTCGTTGTGATCATTACGCGAGATATATGTGGGCGGTAGTAATATGTTGCCCATCTCTTCCCGGAATGTGCTCTCTCGTAATTTCGATAATAAACCTCTCCGTATTGCGTAACGCCTTTCTTGAAGTGTCCGCCACTGGAGCTTGTTCAGCATCTCCGTAACGCTCTCGCGCTGACTAAATGTCCCCATGACGAATCGCGCTGCTTTTCGCTGGATCATGTCTATCTCTTCTATTAATCCAACCTGGTAAGGGTCCCATACTGATGAGCAATACTCAAGAATCGGACGAACAAGCGTTTTGTAAGCTACTTCTTTCGTCGATGAGTCACATTTTCTTAGAATTCTTCCTATGAATCTCAACCTGGCGCCTGCTTTTCCCACTATTTGTTTTATGTGATCATTCCACTTCAGATCGCTCCGGATAGTAACTCCTAAGTATTTTACGGTCGTTACCGCTACCACCTATGGCATAATCGTACTGGAATGGATTTCTGCCCATATGTATGCGCATTATATTACATTTATCTACGTTTAGGGAAAGCTGCCAGCTGTCGCACCGTGCATTAATCCTCTGCAGGTCCTCCTGGAGTACGTACGAGTCTTCTGATGTTGCTACTTTCTTGTAGACAACTGTGTCATCTGCAAATAGCCTCACGGAGCTACCGATGTTGTCAACTAAGTCATTTATGTATATTGTAAACAATAAAGGTCCTATCACGCTTCCCTGCGGTACTCCCGAAATTACCTCTACATCTGCAGATTTTGAACCGTTAAGAATGACATGTTGTGTTCTTTCTTCTAGGAAATCCTGAATCCAATCACAAACCTGGTCCGATATTCCGTAAGCTCGTATTTTTTTCACTAAACGTAAGTGCGGAACCGTATCAAATGCCTTCCTGAAGTCCAGGAATACGGCATCAATCTGCTCGCCAGTGTCTACGGCACTGTGAATTTCTTGGGCAAATAGGGCGAGCTGAGTTTCACATGATCTCTGTTTGCGGAATCCATGTTGGTTATGATCTTCCAGCGATCTACGATAAATTGCTGATAGAAAGGGGGCAAGTTCTTTAGCATAATCACTGTAGAATCTTAAGGGTATCTCGTCTGGTCCGGATGCTTTTCCGCTACTAAGTGATAGCAGTTGTTTTTCAATTCCGATGTCGTTTATTTCAATATTTTCCATTTTGGCGTCCGTGCGACGGCTGAAGTCAGGGACCGTGTTACGATTTTCCGCAGTGAAACAGTTTCGGAACACTGAATTCAGTATTTCTGCCTTTCTTCGGTCGTCCTCTGTTTCGGTGCCATCGTGGTCAACGAGTGACTGAATAGGGGATTTAGATCCGCTTACCGATTTTACATCATCTAAGGGGCCCGGGCTCGATTCCCGGCTGGGTCGGGGATTTTCTCCGCTCAGGGACTGGGTTGTCATCATCATCATTTCATCCCCATCCGGCGCGCAGGTCACCCAATATGGCGTCAAACGTAGTAAGACCTGCACTACGGCCAATGACGCCAAACGCTCCATTCCAATTCCAGTAATGGTGGCTTGGTATACGAAATCAACAACTGAGTGTTTCTCTGATTTGTCGATACTTTTCTACACTAGAGAATACTACTTAACGTTGACGTGTATCAGGTGGAATATGTATCATTCATGCCCCTCTCCCAACCCCCCCCCCCCCACCGACCCTCCCCCGAAAATCAGTTACCCAGGCATTTAAATTAACTGTCTCTCTCTGTCTCTCCCACACCCACCCACACACACACACCCACACACACACACACACACATACATACAGACAGACACATGTGTCATGCGGGGAGTGGGCAAAACCCTTACCAGTTGGGTCTGATTCAAGAGATTGAGAAGGTCCAAAGAAGAGTGGCAAGATTCGTGACTGGTACATTTAGCCATCTCGAGAGCGTTAAAAAACTCATAGAAAGTTGGAAGTGGGACACACTTGCAGTTAGACGACGCGCTAAACAGAAGGGGCTGCTCACTAAATTCCGAAATCCAATATTCGCCGAGGATGTAGAGCAAATATTATTACCACCAACTTTCAAATCGCATAATGATCATCATTCAAAGATAAGAGAAATAAGAGCTCGTACTGTGGCGTTCAGACAGTCGTTTTTCCCTCGCGCGATCCGCGAGCGGAACAGAGGGGGGAAATATGACTTTGGCGCGAATTGTGCCCTCCGCCAACCACCGCTTGGTGGCTAGAAAAGTATATATGTAGATGTAGATGTAGATGTAGAAAAACCGCTAGAAATGCTTGCTCGAATCTAAATGCAAATGCTAACCAAGCCTACAGATTGCACAGGAGTGTCATCTTTGAAAGTTCTCAATACGCAGCAAGTGTCACACCCAATCAGAACAGTGTTATGTGTAGGTGGGAGTGCATTGTATCGGAGATAAGTAGCTTTGAACCTGGCCAAGTTCTTGATGCCCATATAGTGGGTGTTACCGTAACCGAGGCAGCCGAAGTGTTTGGTGTGTCAAGAGGCACCGTAGTGAAGATTAATAGCATATACAGGGAAAGTGGAGGAATGTCATATGCCAAGCCACAATGCGGACGAAATACAGTGTTGGCCGGTAAGAATGGCCGAGCGGTTCTAGGTGCTACAGTCTGGAAGCACGCGACCGCTACGGTCGCAGGTTCGAATCCTGCCTCGGGAATGCATGTGTGTGATGTCCTTAGGTTAGTTAGGTTTAAGTAGTTCTAAGTTCTAGGGGACTGATGACCTCAGAAGTCCTACATTGCTCAGAGCCATTTGAACCAAATACTGTGTTGAGTAATCGTGACAGACAGTCATTGAAGAGGCTTACCACGATAAATAAGATGATGACAGCAGCAAAAGTCACTGCAGAACTGACTGCACCACTCGTGAACATTTTCAGCAGCAAAACAACACGAAGGGAGCCCCATAAGCAGGGAACTGCAAGGCGAGCTGAAATTCCAAGACCTAATGTCAGTGATGCAAATGCCCATAAAACCTGGACTATAGAGCAATGGAAGAAAGTCATGTGGTCGAATGGGTCTTGCTGCACACTGTTTCCAAATCGCGGCCTTCGTACCATGTGTGTGTGTGTGTGTGTGTGTGTGTGTGTGTGTGTGTGTGTGTGTGTGTGCGTGCGTGTGTGTGTGTATACATGTTTCTTAGCAATTATACACTTGTAGTTCGGTAGGAGGTGATTCTTCCAGCAGTGGCTGTGGGACAGTTCCCAATTAATTTCGGTGGTATTCTGGACTAGGACACACAGCAAGGCGAAAAATAGATATACGCGATCGGAAAGAGGGAAAAAACCTGCTTCAAGTGCCCTTAGTCGAATGCCACACACCAAGGCAAGCGCCTCTGGTTCATTGTCGGGGACAATGGAATATTATGTTGTGGATTGACTGGTCATTTCAAAAACCACAAACAGCTCCACCACAGACAGTAGTCTCTATGAGTTGTGAAATGCATCCTCAGTCGATGCTGCTCCATCACCATTGTTTGCTAAAAAGTGTTCTCCACTCATTCATTATCATCTCCCTCCATTCCTCATGTAGGAGGCTATGGACATATTCCTCAGCTGTATGCTTACAGGTAATAGACATAGTAAACTGCTCTCTGTCCAACGCCAATGTATCATCAGCTGAACACATTTCCCACCCAAAATAAAGAAAGAAATACCTTACATGCTTCTGCTAAAGCAGCTCGTCAGAGACTGAGTTTTTACTCCCACCAATTCACCAGTTGGGGAGGGAAAGTTTGTGGAGGGGAGGAAGAAAATGGGGGTTGGGCAAGCTGGACGGCTGGGGAGAGCTGGGGATTGCCCAGGAGGAGGGGAGAGGGCTGGGGTTTCCCAGATGGAGAAAAGTGGCTCATAACTGAACACTCACAATTAGTGTCTCTTTTCCCAAAGGGATGTGGCAGATTGAGGGGAAGGTGGAGGGGTGGGAAATGATTTTCAGAAGGATAAATTATCCCTGTGGATGGGGCTGTAAAGAAATTAACATAACAATAGGTTACAGAGAGGAGGAGACAAATGAATTGTCCCTGAAAGTATGCTTGCCCCTGAATGTATGCAACACTCACAAACAAAATGTGTGAGAATCCCCTTACCCCAGTAATCATGTATATTGGTAGTACATCAACTAATTATTTTGTACAGTAACATATCAGAAACTTTCTATTAAATTTTGATTTTTGATAACAAGAATGAAATAAAATGCAGAAAAGTTTTGGGAACGTTAAATATTGTTGTTGGTGAATCTGCTATGAGTGAGCCAAGATTTCACAAGTGCAATAAGTATTTCAGTTCACTGATGATGAAGACATATTAGCTGGAATGTGCCCAATTTTTTTAAATGTGTTGGGTATGAAACGACCCGTGTGACGGCAAAAGTATTTCCAAGTTCGTTAAATTTAGAACAACGAAACGGCGATGAACTTGAGCTGCTCATAAGCCATTGGACAGTAATGTTACAGTGTCATTCTATTACATGCATGTATGGTATTAAAAATGCGTCGGTGAGAACGGTAGACATGTTTCAGGGACTGAAGAAAGAGGTGACATACATGTGTGACTATGCTGAATCGATCATATATTATTATTCAACTGGTTCAAATGGCTCTGAGCACTATGGAACTTAACTTCTAGGTCATCAGTCCCCTAGAACTTAGAACTATTTAAGCCTAACTAACCCAAGGACATCACACACATCCATGCCCGAGGCAGGATTCAAACCTGCGAATGTAGCGGTCACGTGGTTCCAGACTGTAGCGTCTAGAACCGCTCGGCCACTCCGGCCGGGTGTAGTATTATTATTATTATTGAGGCACCCCATATGTGGTTGTTTGGACACCTATGGGAAACATTTCTATCTGACGCCCCTTTGAGGAGAACGGAACACACTTTCCCAGAGCGGATAAAATCCCTGACTCAGCCAGTAATCGGATCCAGATGACTTACCATGTAGTCAACCACGATGACCACTTTTTTTTTTAAAGACGCTGGCACCCCTTTTTCGTACAAAGTTTAGCAAGTTAAGGTGGTTAGCAAAAAGCAACGAAAAACAGGACTAGTGCTATGGGGCACCACTGCCACTTGTGACTATCACTGATACCTCTTCAGGTGTTGCCACCATAATCCCTGCTAAACTTCTTCTCCCCTCCTCTCCTTTCCAAGAAAACTAAGATAACTAAAGGAAGTGATCGTTCAAGCGCGAATCCTTAATGGCGATAGAGGATAGGAAATACCGAGAATCATGAAATAACGATATTGTGTGTGTTTGTCACATCCCTTCATTGGCCAATATGTGCCGTTGCACTGTATCGTGGAAGACGATCACAGATGTCTGATGAAGCGAGGAGGGGGGGGGGGCACACCCCAGCTGTGAGGGGCGCGGGATGGGGGCAAGAAAGACGCTGTGGAGATATTCTGTGAAGGTTCGTCGATAATGGGGAATCTGGTTGAGCAAACCGAGCTCGATAGCAATTGGATACCAGAAGTTGAGTAGCATATGTGAAGGAGAGCACTGAGCTATACAGGCGGATTTTGTGCATAGTAACTAATAGGGACTGTTTCGATGGGATAACATTAACGTATACAAATAAATAAAACTCTTTCCAAAAAGTAAAATTCATGGTATTTTATGAACACGTCTCTTATGCCAGCACAGTTTTCTTGAACTAGAGCATGCTTTAAATATTATTTGTCTTGCTCAGCAGTATTCCGTATGTGATAAAATGTCTTTGTAATAGAAACTCTACAAGGAGAAAGATGACCGATTTTATTAGAAATGGACAATAGCTTAGTATTTATGTAAAAAAAAAGCTCGAGAACGTCGAGATCCGTCGGTTGAGGAAAATCCACAGTGCTGAAGGTACGGGAAGACGGGAAGACTGCAAACTGAAATACACTACATCCCGACATACCAACAAGAACTGTTAGTTGGCGATATGTTTAACGACATTCCCGCCTACAGACGTGCCGTGTTCACCGCCGCTACCGCGACGACCTCTGGCGGCGGCTGCTCGCGTTGCGCGCGCCCTCTGCGGTGTACCGCGCCGCTCACAAAGCGGACGGCCACTGTTTAATGTGGAAGCGGCTAATTGATTTCATATTAGGTGACGCCCTCTGTAATCGAACGGCAGCTGTGCATAATTCCCTGGCCGCAGGGCGCGTCAGTCGACGTCAAACCCGCGACCTCTGCTGTCAGCCGGCGAGGCCGGCAGCCGAGCGCAGCGTGTCGTGTGCAGTGGGCGTGAGGAAGCGTTCTTTGCTGTCGAAATGGCGTTTCTTTCTCCTGGCTTTGACACAAGAGTTGCGTGAAAATACGGTATTACAAACAACCGGATACCAATTCCGTGTGACAGGTCACCTGCAATCGAGAGCACCACTACTGAAAATTAACTGTAACGCGGCGTTCTGATCGTATATTCCTGTGCTACTTACCCGCGCTTGACTAAACTGCTGTTCTGCACAGCTGCCTCGCTGATGACTACTTTTATACTGGTATGCTCACTCATCGAGATCAGAGCCTGCAAATTTCGTGTATCATACTAAAACGAGCATTTAATGAGGCAAACACCTGTGAAATTGTTAACTTTGCAGACATAAAAAAGTCATGTTTAGGATGATTGATTGGGCTTCCCCAAGGGGTAGTCTCACACCACTAGCTGAGGAAGCAGCAGTACATGGCATATATTCGCATAATTCTTTCAACGCCTTTGAGTGTAATTGAAACATCTTGAATGTAACCGTATAGACCAGATAACCACAGCATGTAGAGCGCCAAGAGGTATTTATGATACTGATGACCTGCAAGAGAGAATCGAGACCCAGTGATATAGTACAGACTACTGCTCCAGAATATCAGCTAGTGTGCAACCGAGCATATCTTTTCGATGCACAGATCGCCAGTCATTAGTGCAACTGCGGCGCACTACTTGAGCCCCACTTGACTCCTTATCATAGAGTCTGCTATCCACGAAATGTACAGTACCACCTACTCTCCCATTGTCGACCGAAACAGTCTGCTGTCCACGAAATGTACAGTACCACCTACTCTCCCATTGTCGACCGAAACCGAGAGAGGTACCGCAATGGTTACCACAATGGACTCACATTCGGGAGGAAGACGGTTCAAACCCACGTCCCGCCATCCTCATTTAGATGATTTCCCTAAACCGTTTAAGGCAAACGCCGGGAAGGTTGCTTCGAAAGGGTACGGCCGCTTTCCTTCTCCATCCTTACCTAATCCGAGCACATGGTCCGTCTCTAATGATCACGACGTCGATGGGTCGTTAAGCACTAACCCCCTCTTTCTCTTCCTCCCCCTCCTGCTTGTCGACCTGGCGATTAATTTCTTCCACCACCAACGACCGGAGTAACCAACGCTACGTCAACGTCTTTCCTATGAACTTGGCAATCCCTCGCTTGTCAGTGGGCAGCAGAAGGGCTCTCAAGGCCTTAGTCCACTCCTGATCAATGCGAATACTCTCGCCTGATACTAGATGACCTAAAAAGGATACCTGCTGCCTGGCTAATGTCACCTTATTGGGTTTGACAGTCAAACCGGCATCCTGCAACCTAGCAAAAACTTGTTGGATTTGTTCCAAATGCTCTTGAAACGAACGACTATAAATTACCAAATCGTCCAGGTAATTGTAAACACAGACTAATTTCAAGTCTCCAAGGATGTTATCTAGCAGACGAGTAAGGACGGCTGCGCCAGTAGCCAAACCAAAGGGGCCAATATTAAACTCAAAGATATTCCAGTCAGTACAAAATGCTGTAACGTGTTTACATTCTTCGGCTAAGGGAATCTGATAATAGGCTTGATTCAGTTTGATCACAGTAAACCAATTAGCCCCATTAAACCAAGTAAAAGAGTTATGAAGATCAGGTAAAGGAACTGATTCGAAGACAACCTTCTTATTTAGGCGACAGTAGTCAACAACAGGCCAAAAGTCCCGCCCCTGATCCTTAGGGACGAGGAATATAGGGGACGCAAAGCATTACTGTGATATTAACTGCTACTTGTGGCCTTAAGGGGACGTGATGAGATAAGGAAAATACACTCATGGAAAAAACCGCAACATCAAAAAATAATTAACGTAGACTAATGAAATTTTGGGAATACATTTGCCTTGGTAACATATTTAAATGATTAACGTTGCGGGATCACAGGTTAATATAAGCGAGAGATAAGCCATTGGAAATGTGAAATGCTGTACATTAAGCGCCAGGATGTTGAACGCAACTACGCAGACGTGCGTACATTGTGTTGTACAGGTCCCAGATAATGAGATTTTCACTCTGGGCTGATATGAAACTTCCTGGCAGATTAAAACTGTGTGCCGGTCCGAGACTCGAACTCGGGACCTTGGGCAAAGGTCCCGAGTTCGAATCTCCGTCCGGCACACAGTTTTAATCTACCAGGAAGTTTGAGGTCCCAAATAGCTTGTGGGAGGGCGTTCAATGCCTTTTGCACTTGGTTGGTCGATACATGGACGGTTAATGTCGACACTCTGCAGAGCATGTTGGTTTGCAACAGCGATATGTGGGCGAGCGTTATCCTGTTGGAAAGCATTCTCTGAAAAGCTGTTCACGGAAGGCAGCACAACAGGTCGAATCACTATATCGACGTACGCATTTGCAGTCATTGTGCTTGACATAACCACCAGAATGCTCCCGCTGTCATACGATGTCGCCCCCAAAATCGTAATTGCAGGTGAAGGTCCAGTGTGTCTAGCACACAAACTGATTGGTTGCAGCCCTCGACTGGCCTCCTTGAAGTAAGCGATATGTAACTGTTATTTGGGTCACTGTAGTGCCAACTGCTGCTCATATTGCTGCTACAGCTGCTGTACGATGCGCGAGAGTCAGAGCCAGAGTCATCTCGATAGTGACACCTGGCCGTCCAGAGCTCGGTCTGATTCCGAGCGTACCTTGCCCTAACCACCACTGCCAGCAATCATGCACAGTGGCTACATTCCTGCAAGTTCAAATGGCTCAAATGGCTCTAAGCACTATGGGACTTAATATCTTAGGTCATCAGCCCCCTAGATTTAGAATTACTTAAACCTAACTAACCTAATGACATCACACACATCAATACCTGAGGCAGGATTCGAACCTGCGACCGTAGCGACAGCGCTGTTCCGGACTGAAGCGCCTAGAACTGCTCGGCCAAAGCGGCAGGTCTCGTGCAAGTATTTAATATTGCAGAAGATACATCTATCTTCTCGTAGCCCTATTACATAACCCTGTTCAAACTAAGGAAAGTGTTGATAACGGCTTCTTTGTCGCTTAAAGGAATTTTTGACTCACCAAGTCCAGTCCCAAAGGTAGCGGACGCTCACAACCGTTACAGCATATATTTAAAGCAAACCTGATTTACGTCCTCGTAGTGGTGCTACTCTTTCTTGTGGTTGCGATTTTTTTCGATTAGTGTATACAGGCAAAATGAAAAGGGTAATTATTCGAGTTAGCGATGCGGAAGCCTGCAGAGGTTGGCACGAGCGAAGAATCTAACAATCGCCTTCGGCTGGAGCTTACCTCCACAAACTGAAACTATCGTGAGAAACAAAAGAATAATTCTGGCTATCGCCGCCAGTACACGAAGGGGTAAGGAAGTGAGGAAGACAGCCGTATACACTGCCGACGGTTTTGTACTTGTCAGAAGAAATGATTGACGGGTTAAAATATCAACCACTCCCGCGGCAGAAACTTCCAATGCTTTTCTACTGTTCTCAAATCTCTAAAAATATGCGGGAAGCGCTTCAACAGTGTCAAAGTGTGATCTATCACCACCACGGTTAGTACATCAATGTCAAGAGGTAATTCAACAACTTCTCCGAAGCTCGACAAGCGCTTTGTTCATGGGAGGTTCGTAGCGTTTTCTCACAAGTTTAATAACACTGCAAATAGACTTTAGCCATCAGTGAAATAGACTTTAGCCATCAGTGATATATTCTCCTTCACGATTTACATGAGTCTGCCAAAGGTGGGGTAGCTTTTCGATTCCGCGATTGTAGAAATCATGTGGTTTTGAAGCGAAAAACTCCTCGAGCCAAGTTCAAAGCTCATTTTCATCGGGAGAGGAACTTCCTTGAAGGTTGCTCGATAGAGAGCGGAGAAGTTGAAAAACTGAAAGCGCCACATAATGTGAATGAGGTGCGTGCGCAATAACTACCCATCCCAACCTCTGTATAGTGTTTTTTGTCAGTGTAGCAGAATTTTGGTGGGCGTTCTCGTGGAGTAGTATCACTTCACGCAGCCTCCCTGGTCGTTGTTCTTGGACTGCGTCAACAAGACATCTTAGTTGTTGGCTAGATGTCAGCAGTGATCGACCACAGCGGGAAAGCAACTTGTAGTACACCGACCCGTCGCTGTTCCAGGTGAAACATAATTATCTTTTATGGATGCGAGCACGCCTTTGGTATACGGGGTGTTGCTGACTTATTTGGGCTCAACCATTCCTGTCTTTCCGTTGTGTTATCATAAAGACAACATTAATCTTCAACAGTGACGATACAGGATAGGAATGGTCGGTGTTGTTGACGAGCAAGTGGAGATGCACATATGGCCAGCTGTTGGGTCTTGTTATTTTGGATTACAGCATACGTTGCCCATACACTCGACTTTTGAACCTTCCCCAGTGCATGCAAATGTCACATGGTGGAATTATCACGGATCATCACATTTGCCAGTTCTCGAGTGCACTGACGTGGCTCATTGTGGATTAATATACTGAAACGATCTTCATCAAACCCGAAGATGTGCCTGAACGGGGAGAGACACTAATGTCAAAATGATCTACCTCAAAATGAGAAAACAATTTTCTTGCCGTGCTCTTTCCATTGACGTTGTCCCCATATGCGGTGCAAATGTTTCGGGCTGCCTCCGCTGCTGTCACCCCTCGACTGAGCTCAAACACAAGAATACGTCGAAAATGTTCCTATTTCTTCACTTGGCACTCCGGCTCCAGTCACTATCTCCAAGAGACGAAAGTACAATATGTAAACTCAAATGTCAACATGAAATACAAATAAAAAAAAAAGAAGCCAATCGATCGACTCGAGTGACACAGAAAGCGTTGCAAGGAAAGCTACCTTACACTGCTCACGAGTCCGCAACTGAAAGCATCGCGGATGGTATTCCCCAATCTGTAGTTTGACACCAACCTCGATCAGGTAGTGGAAGAACTTGAAGCTCTGTACTCCTCTATAACGATGGTCGTAAAGCTTATAGCGCCAGAGACAGAAGAGCATATGCTACTATCTCAGGCCACTGACGATCTAGAAAACCTAAAGCTTTTCCAGTTGACTCGCCTCTCGAAATCGACGGTGCTAGCAGAAATCCTAAGAGCTAAAAGCGGTTCAGCACAATTCTGCCGGTGCTACGGCATCAGTCACGTTGCAAGGCATTGTTCCATGCCAGTGAAGTGAGCCAAGTGTGCTAAAAACAAGTCGAAATGCCCTTTTCCACGTGGTTCGGCGCCTACATGTGGAATGTGCGGCGAAGAAGAGTATGATCTGCTGTATTTGCATCGTATGGAAGCTCGCTCCAGTTCGCTAACTTGGACAAACTACTGAGTTGCAATGAAAGAAGACGACCAATATAGGCTCTGCTTTATCCGACGCCGAAGATGCCAATTCGAAAAATGCAGTAACATCCGCCAAGCAGTGGTGAAATATCTCACAGAATAAAACACCATCAAAACCACACAGAAGACTACGCAGCAGACGCCTGAAGATGCTACCTCCTCTTCGCAGGAGCCACGTGAAACAATGCGGCAATTTACGTTCGACATCTCACCGATGCAGTCGAGAGCTGTGTCCCGTGGTAAAAGGTACTGAAATAAGAATGAATGCCAGAAGCAACGCGAAGCTAAAGTTCACCCACCCTCTGGCACCGTCACTGAAGCAGCCGAGGAAACCTGGAACCAGCGCTAGTGTCATTATAGCTGCTGCAAACACCCATCTCAGCTGCTCAACTTTGCAAGACAGTGCTACGGTGAACGGCGTAACAGTGGTCATGGATCTACTTCCACTGCGAACTTAAGCTGCCTTGATGTCAGCTACGCAAGAGGATACCGGCTAGGAACCACAAAGGGGCATTATCTACATATCCATGGTCAGAATTAATGGACTGACAAAAAGGGCGTGGAACGATGTGGATGTCAACACTCAAACTTGTGTGCTTCATATATCTAAAGCCCATAGTACATGTTCGTGCGCCAAACAATTCATGTTTCCACACGGAGAGACCAATAGCCGGAGGCGCCGCAGCAGCATACATCCGCCACCACCCAATTTAGTTCCGCCACTAGCAATGTTAGGGTGACTGGCATCGTCGTCCATACGTCACTGTGAATTATCACGTTTATCTCATCGTCCTTGCAGCCGTCTTGTCCACTGTATCCTAAGGATTTTGAGGCGGTGCTGTACTTACGTGCCGGCCGGAGTGGCTGAGCGGTTCTAGGCTCTACAGTCTGGAGCCGCGCGACCGCTACGGTCACAGGTTCGAATCCTGCCTCGGGCATGGATGTGTGTGATGTCCTTAGGTTAGTTAGGTTTAAATAGTTACAAGTTCTAGGGGACTGATGACCTCAGAAGTTAAGTCCCATAGTGCTCAGAGCCATTTGAACCATTGTACTTACGTGGCAGGATTTTCATCGCAGGGCGCCTAAACGGCAATGCATACAAAAGGTACGCGAGGTATCTACTGCTCTTCGCAAAAGGACATGAACCCTTGGTTGTGGGCCCACACAACGCCACCAAATTCCCCAACAGAGAGGAATATTTACTTGCATGTCTGGAAGAAGACTTTAATGAGCGACCGTCCGAAATTAATTCGAAATAAATTCGCTGAATGCGAACATCTTGGCATCAACTGTACCATGGATATCATTTCCTGATGTCTTAACAGCTGTCCTGTCCTTCATCTTGTCGGTGTTTTTCACATATTCCTTTCCTCGCCGATTCTCTTGAGAAACTCATTCCTTACCTTATAAGTCCACCTAATTTTCAACATTCTTCTATACCACAGCGTCTTAAATGCTTCCATTCTCTTTTTTTCCCACAGGTCATGTTTCACTACCATGCAATAATGCGCTCCAAACAAACATTCTCAGAAATTTCTTCCTCAAATTAAGGCATATGTTTCATACCAATAGAATTTTCTCAGCCAGGAATGCTCATTTTTCCAATGCACGTCCGTTTTTATCTTTTCGTTGCTCCGTCCATCATAGGTTATTTTGCTAACGAGATAAAAATTTCCTTGACTTCATCTACTTCTTGATCACGAGTCCTAACGTTAAGTTCCTCACTGTTCTCATTTCTGGTACTAATCATTACTTTCGTCTTTCTTCGCTTTACTGTTTCGTACTGATTGTACACATCCTGTAATTATTCTTTATTTGTACTGTGGATAACAATATCATCAGCGATACTTATCATTGATATCCTTTCACCTTGAATTTTAATTCCTCTCTTGAACCTTTCTTTTATTTTTGTCATTGATTCTTCGATGTATAGATTGAACTGTGGGGGCGAAAGACTATATCCTTGTCTTACGTAATTTTTAATCCGAGCACTTCGTTCTTGGTCTTCCATTCTCATTATTCCCTCTTGGCTCTTGTACCTATTGTATATTACCCGTCTTTCCCTATAGCTACCCTTATCATTCTCTGAATTCCGAACATCTTACGCCATTTTACATTTTCGAGCACTTTTTTTCAGTTCGACAAATCCTATGAACGTGTCTTTATTTTTCTTTAGTGTTGCTTTCATTATCAAGCGCAACGTCAGAATTACCTCTCTGGTGCCTTTCTCGTTCCTAAAGCCAAATGATCGTCATATAGCTCACACTCACTTTGCTTTACCATTCTTCTGTATCTTATTCTTGTCAGCAGTTTGGATGCATGAGATCTGACCTAATTCTGCGATAACTCTCGTACTTATTAGCTCTTGATATTTTTAGAATCGCGTGTATTCCGTTTTTCCGAAAGTCAGATGGTATATTGCCAGACTCATACATTATTGCCAGACTCATACTTTCCACATACCAACGTGAACAGCGGTTTCGTTGCCAATTCCCCCTAATGATTTTAGAAATTCTAGTGGTCTTTTATCTATCCTTTCTGCATTATTCGAGCTTAAGTCTTCCAAAGCTCTTTTAAATTCTTGAGCGGTTTTAGCCGCTTCAGTTTGGAACCGCGCGGCGGCTACGGTCGCAGGTTCGAATCCTGCCTCGGGCATGGATGTGTGTGATGTCCTTAGGTTAGTTTGTTTTAAGTAGTTCTAAGTTCTAGGGGACTGATGACCTCAGATGTTAAGTCCCATACTGCTCAGAGCCAATTGAACTATTTGAAGCTGATTCTAATACTCGATACGTTATTTCTACTATATCGGCTCCTGTTTGTTCTTCCGTCACGTCATCACAGAAGCCTTCCCCTCATAGAGGCCTTCGGTGTACTCTTCCCACATATCAGCTCTCTCGTTAGCATTTAACAACGGAATTCCCATTGCACTCTTAATGTTAACGCCCTTGCTTTTAATTTCGCCTAAGGTTGTTTTGACTTCTGTATACGTTAGGTAAGTCCTTTCGACAATCATTTCTTTTTCGATGACTTCACCTTTTCATGCAGACATTTGGCGTTGTCTTTCGTACACTTCCTACTTATTTCACTCCTAAGTGACTTATATTTCTGTATTCCTGAATTTCCCTAAGTATTTTTGTATTTCTTTCATCG
Source organism: Schistocerca americana (assembly GCF_021461395.2). Lineage (NCBI taxonomy): Eukaryota > Metazoa > Arthropoda > Insecta > Orthoptera > Acrididae > Schistocerca > Schistocerca americana. Next base: position 258,608,727 of record NC_060122.1, on the reverse strand, counting down.
ACCAGCTCTACTATTTATTCTCTTACCCATGGTTACTTTGCAGTTACCTTCTTTGTAGCAATATTTTTGCTTCCTACTGCTGTGATTGTTCTTTTCAGCATTGTCCATTCCTCTTCAACTGAAATGCCTACAGAGCTAATCCTTATCGCAGTTTCTACAAATTCAGATAACTTCAAGAACATCTGTTCAATCCTTAGTACTTCAGTATATCACTTCTTTGGGCATTGATTTTTGCTGACTATCCTCTTAAACTTCGGTCTGTTCTTCAGGTTTACTAAATTGTGATATGAGTCTGCATGTGCTCCTGTATATGCGTTGCTATCCAGTATCCGATTTCGGAATCTCTGTTTGACCATGATGTAACGTAAATGAAATCTTCCCGTGTCTTCCGGCCTTTTGTTAGTGTATCTTCTTGAATAAAGTATTCGTTATTACTGGATGATATTTATTGGAAAACTCAATTAGCCTTTCCCCTCTTTCACATCTAGAACCAAGCCCATATTCTGTCACCCTTTCATTTACTCCTTTCCGTACAACCACAATCCAATCCCCATGAGTATTAGATTTTCATCTCGCTTTACGTACTGAATCACCCCTACATGATCTTCGCATACTTTGCCACCTTCTTCATCTTCAATTTGCGACGTCGGCACGAATACCAAAACTATTGTTGTCAGCGTTGGTTTGCAGCCGATTCTGATGAGAACAATCCTGTCACTGAAATGTTCACTGTAATCCGCTCTCTGTCCTACCTTCCTATACATAATGAATCGTAGTCCAGTTATACAATTTTCTGCTGCTGTTGATATTATGCTATACTCATCTGACCACCAATTCGTGTCTTCTTTCCATTTTATTTCACTGGCTCCCACTATATCTACACTCCTGGAAATGGAAAAAAGAACACATTGACACCGGTGTGTCAGACCCACCATACTTGCTCCGGACACTGCGAGAGGGCTGTACAAGCAATGATCACACGCACGGCACAGCGGACACACCAGGAACCGCGGTGTTGGCCGTCGAATGGCGCTAGCTGCGCAGCATTTGTGCACCGCCGCCGTCAGTGTCAGCCAGTTTGTCGTGGCATACGGAGCTCCATCGCAGTCTTTAACACTGGTAGCATGCCGCGACAGCGTGGACGTGAACCGTATGTGCAGTTGACGGACTTTGAGCGAGGGCGTATAGTGGGCATGCGTGAGGCCGGGTGGACGTACCGCCGAATTGCTCAACACGTGGGGCGTGAGGTCTCCACAGTACATCGATATTGTCGCCAGTGGTCGGCGGAAGGTGCACGTGCCCGTCGACCTGGGACCGGACCACAGCGACGCACGGATGCACGCCAAGACCGTAGGATCCTACGCAGTGCCGTAGGGGACCGCACCGCCACTTCCCAGCAAATTAGGGACACTGTTGCTCCTGGGGTATCGGCAAGAACCACTCGCAACCGTCTCCATCAAGCTGGGCTACGGTCCCGCACACCGTTAGGCCGTCTTCCGCTCACGCCCCAACATCGTGCAGCCCGCCTCCAGTGGTGTCGCGACAGGCGTGAATGGAGGGATGAATGGAGACGTGTCGTCTTCAGCGATGAGAGTCGCTTCTGCCTTGGTGCCAATGATGGTCGTATGCGTGTTTGGCGCCTTGCAGGTGAGCGCCACAATCAGGACTGCATACGACCGAGGCACACAGGGCCAACACCCGGCATCATGGTGTGGGGAGCGATCTCCTACACTGGCCGTACACCACTGGTGATCGTCGAGGGGACACTGAATAGTGCACGGTACATCCAAACCGTCATCGAACCCATTGTTCTACCATTCCTAGACCGGCAAGGGAACTTGCTGTTCCAACAGGACAATGCACGTCCGCATGTATCCCGTGCCACCCAACGTGCTCTAGAAGGTGTAAGTCAACTACCCTGGCCAGCAAGATCTCCGGATCTGTCCCCCATTGAGCATGTTTGGGACTGGATGAAGCGTCGTCTCACGCGGTCTGCACGTCCAGCACGAACGTTGGTCCAACTGAGGCGCAAGGTGGAAATGGCATGGCAAGCCGTTCCACAGGACTAATCCAGCATCTCTACGATCGTCTCCATGGGAGAATAGCAGCCTGCATTGCTGCGAAAGGTGGATATACACTGTACTAGTGCCGACATTGTGCATGCTCTGTTGCCTGTGTCTATGTGCCTGTGGTTCTGTCAGTGTGATCATGTGATGTATCTGACCCCAGGAATGTGTCAATAAAGTTTCCCCTTCCTGGGACAATGAATTCACGGTGTTCTTATTTCAATTTCCAGGAGTGTAGATTGAGATTTAGCATTTCCGTCTTCAGATATTCTAGCTTCCCCACCACGTTCAAAGTTTTAATATACCACGTCCTCACTCGTACAACGGTATCCTTTCGCTGGTTATTCAATATTTTTTTGATGATCAGCTCCCTCTTGGCAGTCCACTCCGTGAGATTCCAATGGGGAACTAGTCCGGAATCTTTTGCTAATGGAGAGATCATCATGACACGTCAAGTCACAGGCCACATGCCCTGAACCTCTGCCCGCTCTTCCGCCCTCTTTTACGAGGCCATTGGCTGAATGAGGGTAACTTCTTACGCCAGAAGTCTTCGGCCGCCATTGCTAATGATTTTTGCTCGGTATTTTAGCGGTAGAGTGTTTCGAACCCGGGATGAAGCACGTTTCGATTAATGATCAAAAATCCTGCCCGAAGACCACCGTTTCTAGAGGAAACTACAACCCCCCTCCCCCCCCCCCCCCCAAAAAAAACACTGAAAAGCCTTCCACCGTCTCTGCAGAAACCAAAATCTGTGGGTCTTACTACAGTTCACGGGAGCAACTCCACATAGCCCAAGTATTTCGAGGGACAGAACAGCTACTAATACCAAAAGTAGGATCACATGCAATACTGTCACTAAACAGTTGCACAGAAACCTGTGCCAGGACATCAAAGTGGCGACCGAAGCCTGTTGCAAACGAATTTGGGGAAATACCGTCGTTACATGACACCATCGTGATTGCTCTGCCTGGAGGATAACCAAGCACTTCCTCAGACGCACTCAGCTAATATCTAAGTTCCAGTGCGGTAACACGACTGTCAATGACCCAAATGATAAACCAAACAATCTAGCTGATGCCGTTTATGAAAATTTTACAGCTATCGATGACGCAGTGACTGCAGAGCATCCTCCATCAGTAGATAACCAATTACCACGCAACCTTGTGGTGAGAGTCGAGATGACGTAGAAGGTTATGTTGATCTCTACAACCTCAACGCCAGAAAGACTGGGGGTCCCGACGACATCAAAAATACTCTATTGCATCTATGTCACTAGTTACGGTCGCTCATCTGCTTAGCATATTTAACGATATTTTCCAGACTAGTGATTTTCCTTTCCCTTAGCGCGAAAACAAGCAGAAATAGTGGTCATCACGTATATTCGTAAGGATCTGCGACTTGTGCAGAATTGTACACCTACACTGAAGAGCCAAAGAAACTGGCACACCTGCCTAGCCGGCCGGAGTGGCCGAGCGGTTCTAGGCGTTTCAGTCTGGAACCGCGCGACCGCTACGGTCGCAGGTTCGAATCCTGCCTCGGGCATGGATGTGTGTGATATCCTTAGGTTAGTCAGGTTTAAGTAGTTCTAAGTTCTAGGGGACTGATGACCTCCCATAGTGCTCAGAGCCATTTGAACCATTTTGAACACCTGCCTAATACGTGTAGGCCAATGCGGGCGCGCAGAAGCGCCGCAACACTACATGGAATGGACTAGACTAATGTATGAAATAGTGATGGAGGGAACTGTCATCATGAACCCTGCAAGGCTGTCCATAAATCGATGAGAGTACGACGTGGTAGAGATATCTCCCTATCAGCGCGTTGCAAGGCATCCCAGATATTCTAAATAATGTTCATGTCTGGGGAGTTTGGTGGCTATCGGAAGTGTTTAAACTCAGAAGAGTGCTCCTGGAGCCACTCTGTAGCAATTCTGGACGTGTGGGTTCTCGCATTGTCCTGCAGGAATTGCCAAGGTCTGTCTGAAAGCACAATGGAAATGAATGGATGAAGGTGATCAGCCAGGATGCTTACGTACTTGTCACCTGTCAGAGTCGGATCAAAACGTATCAGGGGTGCCACATCACCACAACTGCACACGCCTCACATCATTACAAAGCCTCGACCACCTTGAACAGTCCTCTGCAGACATTCAAGGTCCATGGATTCATGAGGTTGTCTCCATACCCGTACGCGTCCATCCGCTCAATACAATTTAAAACGAGACTCGTCCGACCAGGCAACTTGTTTCCACTTATCCACAGTCCAGTGTCGTTGTTGACGGACACAGGCGAGGCGAAAAGCTTTGTCTCGTGCAGTCGTGAAAGGTACACCAATGAACCTTCGGCTCCGAAGTCCATATCAATTACGTTTCTTTGAATGGTTCTCACGCTGGCACTAGTTTATGGCCCAAAATTGAAATCTTCAGCAAATGTGCGGAAGGGTTGCGCTGCTGTCACGCTGAACGATTCTCTTCAGTCGTCATTGGTCCCATCCTTGTCGTATCTTTTTCTGGGATCAGCGATGTCGAAGATTTGATGTTTTACCGGATTCCTGATATTCCTAGTACACTCATGAAATGGTCGTACGCGAAACTCTACACTTCACCGTTATCTCGGAGATTCTGTGTCCCATCCCTCGTGCGCCGACAATAACACCCTGTTCATAGTCAATTAAATTTTCATATCCTGCTATTGTAGCAACAGTAACCGGTCCAACAACTGGACCAGACACTAGTCTTATAACGTTGCCTACCGCAGTTCCGTATTCTACCTGTCTACATATCTCTCAACTTGAATGCGCATGCCTATACCAGTTTCTTTGGTGGTTAAGTGTATAAACCTATTACCAGCCCCATCCGAAGTCTTCAAGAGGGTGTATCTCAAGAGGTTACAGCTTCACGTCGCTTCAGAGGCGATATTACGAAAGGAGTGCTTTGAGTTTCGATATGGTAAATCAACCGAGTATTAGCCACAGCAACACTGGAGAGGGCTTTTGATGCTACAGTGCACCGTGAGTACTTCGGTGTGGTTACTTCAGCAGGGAATTCGGTATCACATCTCCACCTGATCCACTACAGTTTCTAAGACAAGAACTTCCTTATGCGCGGTCAAGCTGCAGTAATTATCATTTCGTAGTTCCCTTGCTGGCGTGTCGAAGAGGTTGGTCCTTGGACTGAACCTTTACAGACACTAAACCGCTGAAGTGCGTAAATTTTCCTTGGTTTAGTCATGCAAGTGTGGCATCGGTTTTAAGCACTAATGCAGGTACTGCTCATGAGTGGAGAAAATCTGAAGCTGTTGTTACTGCATACAGATCGCTCTTTACGCTGATGGTACCGCGATCTTCAGCAACACCAAGAATGCCTACACTCTCCAAGGTTTATTAGAACTCGCTTCTGACCACCCGCACGCTTGAGCTGTCCAGTGGCGTCTTAAATTCAGTGATAGAGATTGAGTGGATCACTTGGCCTATGCGCAGCGACACATTCTCGGTCTCAGCGCTGGGCGAGTTCTCCCCTCTGTTCCAGTGGGTCAGTTGCCTCAATTGCCTGTTGCCTGCTGAGCAGCCAGCATCATCCGTTACGAGCGAAGCATTCTCAGCCCGCCTCGGCTGCACTGCGGGAGTACAGGCGTGCACATGATGACAGCACTGCATGTATTTCAAAAGATTTTAAAGAAACTATTTATTAAAAAAGTTATGTCTTATTTCTATATTTAGTAATATACGTGCGGGTTGAGTTTGCGCTGGGTGCATGTTAGATCACTTATTGCTGCATACAGAGTAGGGGCTAACACATTGAATTTTTCTTTAATCTCTAAACCAGAACGATATCTACCGTCAGTCTCGATAAAATGGATTTCTTGTAGTGTTCTCACTTCCGATCGTGTGCGCAAACAATGGAGACGAATTTAAATACTTATAAATGTCACATATTCTACAAAAGGCTCGAGATACCGAATTAATTTTTAGCAAATAATAGCATGCAAAGCAGACAGCATTTTGCCCATAGCAAAGATGTGATACTTTCTAATCTGCTGCAATATATGAGTGACTAAAGATTTTTACAAGAAATAATATTTCTTGGAGGAGCCGTCGGTAGCTGGTGAAATGAGAATTATTACGGGCTTGTAGCAAAATAGATGAAGGAAACAAACTGATACCCCAGCTAAACCCGCTGGGTAGAACGGGTAATTAGGAGTGTGGAAAGGGCCACATAAGGTGTCGGTCAGTTTCACTTTCAAAATTGTAATTTATTGTAATTTAATAACAAACAACACCTTTAAACCATAACGGCACATAGCTGAACCTTTACGAGTTTCAAAATCCAGTTCTTTTACGGCTGAAGGCCTCCAAACAAGAAATCTTAAAAAGCAACAAGATAAATTTCAAAAACGCAATTAAATTTCAAAATTTTAAAATATATCACCATAATCTTTTAAGGCAGAAGGCCGCAATGTTTTCGCTTAAGGGAAAATTTTGAGAATAAGGCTTTAAGAGGCTGAAAGCCCACGGTTGATTTTCCAAAAATTCAAACATACCTTAACCTTTAGGTTTTCAATGGTCGAACGCCCACTACATGAAAAAGCAACGCAACGACAATGTTATGTTGCTTTACACAAACTGATTTACATAACACACAATATTTTTTTTATCATTGGCTATAATAGATTACCAATAGGCCATTAAACACCCAAAAGAAGGACAATATAGACAACGGCGCTCAGACGTCTGCAGAAGGAGGGGGGGGGGGGGGGCTGCCCTAGAAACATTAACGTTCACTTAGGTGAGACAGGTGGTGGGCTCAGCTACACTTTATCCGTCGGTAATCCAACCAAGAGACAGTCACGGACCAATCGACCAAACGACTTGCTAGGCACCAGTACGTACATAAAAACTCAAAGACCAAACTGTTACCGACGTGATTATCCACAATGAATATGTACACTCCTGGAAATTGAAATAAGAACACCGTGAATTCATTGTCCCAGGAAGGGGAAACTTTATTGACACATTCCTGGGGTCAGATACATCACATGATCACACTGACAGAACCACAGGCACATAGACACAGGCAACAGAGCATGCACAATGTCGGCACTAGTACAGTGTATATCCACCTTTCGCAGCAATGCAGGCTGCTATTCTCCCATGGAAACGATCGTAGAGATGCTGGATGTAGTCCTGTGGAACGGCTTGCCATGCCATTTCCACCTGGCGCCTCAGTTGGACCAGCGTTCGTGCTGGACGTGCAGACCGCGTGAGACGACGCTTCATCCAGTCCCAAACATGCTCAATGGGGGACAGATCCGGAGATCTTGCTGGCCAGGGTAGTTGACTTACACCTTCTAGAGCACGTTGGGTGCCACGGGATACATGCGGACGTGCATTGTCCTGTTGGAACAGCAAGTTCCCTTGCCGGTCTAGGAATGGTAGAACGATGGGTTCGATGACGGTTTGGATGTACCGTGCACTATTCAGTGTCCCCTCGACGATCACCAGTGGTGTACGGCCAGTGTAGGAGATCGCTCCCCACACCATGATGCCGGGTGTTGGCCCTGTGTGCCTTGGTCGTATGCAGTCCTGATTGTGGCGCTCACCTGCACGGCGCCAAACACGCATACGACCATCATTGGCACCAAGGCAGAAGCGACTCTCGTCGCTGAAGACGACACGTCTCCATTCGTCCCTCCATTCACGCCTGTCGCGACACCACTGGAGGCGGGCTGCACGATGTTGGGGCGTGAGCGGAAGACGGCCTAACGGTGTGCGGGACCGTAGCCCAGCTTCATGGAGACGGTTGCGAATGGTCCTCGCCGATACCCCAGGAGCAACAGTGTCCCTAATTTGCTGGGAAGTGGCGGTGCGGTCCCCTACGGCGCTGCGTAGGATCCTACGGTCTTGGCGTGCATCCGTGCGTCGCTGCGGTTCGGTCCCAGGTCGAGGGGCACGTGCACCTTCCGCCGACCACTGGCGACAACATCGGTGTACTGTGGAGACCTCACGCCCCACGTGTTGAGCAATTCGGCGGTACGTCCACCCGGCCTCCCGCATGCCCACTATACGCCCTCGCTCAAAGTCCGTCAACTGCACATACGGTTCACGTCCACGCTGTCGCGGCATGCTACCAGTGTTAAAGACTGCGATGGAGCTCCGTATGTCACGGCAAACTGGCTGACACTGACGGCGGCGGTGCACAAATGCTGCGCAGCTAGCGCCATTCGACAGCCAACACCGCGGTTCCTGGTGTGTCCGCTGTGCCGTGCGTGTGATCATTGCTTGTACAGCCCTCTCGCAGTGTCCGGAGCAAGTATGGTGGGTCTGACACACCGGTGTCAATGTGTTCTTTTTTCCATTTCCAGGAGTGTATTTAGCTGTCAAAACTACACACCATGTTGGACAACGACAAGAGGTGAGGAAACGACGCTACCTGAGATTACGTTAGTGGGCAGGGCAGGTAACACTAACGGCCACAAGGCAAAAAATTCCTCTGGTGCACTTGAATTGTAGTGAACCAATATAGTTAATTCCACCGCACGGCAGCTCGATTTCACCACTACAAACACTCGGTGTTCCTCACAGGAAAAGTTCCCCAACAGCAAAACACCGAAACGAACGACACAACATGAACGGACGTGGCTTGGGTACTTAACATACCACTCAACTTTGACGTCCTGGGTCCGTGAGCCACAAAGCTCATAGCGATCGGACAGCTGCACACACACACTCCGACAGTGCGCAGGGACTGCTAGCGGACCTAGCCGTCTGCACCGCACGGAGATGTCCTCCCTGGTCCGCACCAACCGACCGACTGCTGCCGACAACATCCAAAATAGTCGTCAGTGGAAATAACGCCAACTACACACACAACCTGACAAACACTTCCACCAAGACCCCATCAGTAACTAAGCACGCACGAAGACAGATCGGGAGTCGATGCGCGCGCGCACACACGCACACGCACACACACACACACACACACACACACACACACACACAGCCGACTCAAGAACGATCGGTGAGCCAAAACGCGTCGTCCGGTAGGACGGCCGACCGACGATCCACCGTGGCCCGGCTCAAGTGATGCGTAGAGGCAATGGTCGGGCGAGCCATGTCGACGCAGACCTCACTGCTGCTCCAACCCGACTGCACTAGTGCCGCATTGCAACTCTCCGACTGGCAGGTCCGGACTGCGCTCCAGACGCGTTCCAACTGACTAGCAACCCGAACTCGCGACCCGAACTCGCTTACGACAGACAACGACTGGGAAATAATGGCAGTCGAGCGAAGATACTACGAGAGGAGATATATAGACACGTGCTGCTAGCGCCGCTCTCGGCCAGGCAAAGCAGCAACTCAATGACACCAGTTATTTGATTTAACGTAGTGAGGTGGAAGTACGTTAAAAACAGGGTATAAAACACATGATGGCTGGAACATGAGTCACGCACAGCTCACAAACTTTTATTTTTAAACCGAACATGAGCTTACCGTTAGCCATTGCTTTCATTTGTCCTCAGTTGTTTGATTAATAGCAAACTGTTTCCAGGAATATGTAACAACTGCAATTGCACTGGCAGGTCAGTAAGGTAAAATTGTGTAAACTACGCTGTGTTGTTGGAAAGCAGCTAATTTTAACATGGCAACAGGAGCAATAAAAGAAAGTGTAGAAGACGCAAAAATGAAAACGCTCTCTCCGTTGCAGTTTCAGTATAATCTTGTACCAATTGTGCTTTTGGTAATGAACGGTTGACTTGTCGAATTAACCATCGTATCATACGACAAATAATGATTTTTTATATGGTACGAACGTTCGCAGAATCGCTAGCTGTAACTTACAAGTTCTGCGAGGTACGCGTTTTTGCAGCAGAACTACACCTCTTCAACCGCGCTGTAGCGTTCGAAAGTGAGCCCTCATCACTACCTCTCTATCACGTATCTGCGCAGCTAGGGGACGATGTACTATTGAATGCTATCCACAAGACCGTTGCCCCTTGTAGTTTCTCGCACCGTTATCCCTACGGCGCTACCATCCACCTGCATCAGAGGTAATCCTGATCCATTGAGTAATACTGTGTGATCTCTTGTTCGACATTAGACAGCTGTCTGGCGTGGCGCCAGCACACCCGAGACGTCAGGAACCAAGACAGCAGTTGGTTTTACGCACTGCTACTGTCCACCCGATCAGAGCTGCTTCGTGTCACAAAGCGCAGGAGTGATGATGATGTTTGATTTTATTGGGCGCTCAACTGCGTGGTCATCAGCGCCCATTCAAATTCCGAATGATTCACACAGTCCTATTTCTTTACTCCAATTTAGCTTTTTTTTTTTTGGTTATCAGTCTACTGACTGGTTTGATGCGGCCCGCCACGAATTCCTTTCCTGTGCTAACCTCTTCATCTCAGAGTAGCACTTGCAACCTACGTCCTCAATTATTTGCTTGACGTATTCCAATCTCTGTCTTCCTCTACAGTTTTTGCCCTCTACAGCTCCCTCTAGTACCATGGAAGTCATTCCCTCATGTCTTAGCAGATGTCATATCATCCTGTCCCTTCTCCTTATCAGTGTTTTCCACATATTCCTTTCCTCTCCGGTTCTGCATAGAACCTCCTCATTCCTTGCCTTATCAGTCCACCTAATTTTCAACATTCGTCTATAGCACCACATCTCAAATGCTTAGATTCTCTTCTGTTCCGGTTTTCCCACAGTCCATGTTTCACTACCATACAATGCTGTACTCCAGACGTACATCCTCAGAAATTTCTTCCTCAAATTAAGGCCGGTATTTGATATTAGTAGACTTCTCTTGGCCAGATATGCCTTTATTGCCATAGCGAGTCTGCTTTTGATGTCCTCCTTGCTCCGTCCGTCATTGGTTATTTTACTGCCTAGGTAGCAGAATTCCTTAACTTCATTGACTTCGTGACCATCAATCCCGATGTCAAGTTTCTCGCTGTTCTCATTTCTACTACTTCTCATTACCTTCGTCTTTCTCCGATTTACTCTCTACCCATACTGTGTACTCATTAGACTGTTCATTCCGTTCAGCAGATCATTTAATTCTTCTTCACTTTCACTCAGGATAGCAATGTCATCAGTGAATCGTATCATTGATATCCTTTCACCTTGTATTTTAATTCCACTCCAGAACCTTTCTTTTATTTCCATCATCGCTTCCTCGATGTACAGATTAAAGAGCAGGGGCGAAAGGCTACAGCCTTGTCTTACACCATTCTTAATACGAGCACTTCGTTCTTGATCGTCCACTCTTATTATTCCCTCTTGGTTGTTGTACATATTGTATATGACCCGTCTCTCCCTATAGTTTACCCCTACTTTATTCAGAATCTCGAACAACTTGCACCATTTTATATTGTCGAACGCTTTTTCCAGGTCGACAAATCGTATGAAAGTGTCTTGATTTTTCTTTAGCCTTGCTTCCATTATTAGCCGTAACATCAGAATTGCCTCTCTCGTCGCTTTACTTTTTCTAAAGCCAAACTGATCGTCGCGTAGCGCATTCTCAATTTTCTTTTCCATTCTTCTGTATATTATTCTTGTAAGCAGCTTCGATGCATGAGCTGTTAGGCTGATTGTGCGATAATTCTCGCATTTGTCAGATCTTGCCGTCTTCGGAATTGTGTGGATGATGCTTTTCCGAAAGTCAGATGGTATATCGCCAGACTCATATATTCTACACACCAACGTGAATAGTCGTTTTGTTGCCACTCCCCCAATGATTTTAGAAATTCTGATGGAATGTTATCTACCCCTTCTGCCTTATTTGACCGTAAGTCCTCCAAAGCTCTTTTAAATTCCGATTCTAATACGGTATCCCCTATCTCTTCTAAATCGACTCCTGTTTCTTCTTCTATCACATCAGACAAATCTTCACCCTCATAGAGGCTTTCAATGTATTCTTTCCACCTACCTGCTCTCTCCTCTGCATTTAACAGTGGAATTCCTGTTGCACTCCTAATGTTACCACCGTTGCCTTTAATGTCACCAAAGGTTGTTTTGACTTTCCTGAATGCTGAATCTGTCCTTCCGACAATCATATCTTTTTCGATGTCTTCACATTTTTCCTGCAGCCGTTTCGTCTTAGCTTCCCTGCACTTCTTATTTATTTCATTCCTCAGCGACTTGTATTTCTGTATTCCTGATTTACCCGAAACATGTTTGTACTTCCTCCTTTCATCAATCAACTGAAGCATTTCTTCTGTTACCCATGGTTTCTTCGCAGCTACCTTCTTTGTACCTATGTTTCCCTTCCCAACTTCTGTGATGGCCCTTTTTAGAGATGTCTATTCCTCTTCAACTGTACTGCCTACTGCGCTATTTCTTATTGCTGTATCTATAGCGTTAGAGAAATTCAAACGTATCTCGTCATTCCTTAGTACTTCCGTATCCCACTTCTTTGCGTATTGATTCTTCCTGACTAATGTCTTGAACTTCAGCCTACTCTTCATCATTACTATATTGTGATCTGAGTCTATATCTGCTCCTGGGTACGCCTTACAATCCAGTATCTAATTTTGGAATCTCTGTGTGACCATGATGTAATCTAATTGAAATCTTCCCGTACCTCCCGGCCTTTTCCAAGTATACTACCTCCTCTTGTGATTCTTGAACAGGGTATTCGCTATTACTAGCTGAAACTTGTTACAGAACTCAATTAGTTTTCGTCCTCTTTCATTCCTTGTCCCAAGCCCATATTCTCCTGTAACCTTTTCTTCTACTCCTTCCCCTATAACTGCATTCCAGTCGCCCATGACTTAGATTTTCGTCCCCCTTTACATACTGCATTGCCCTTTCAATATCCTCATACACTTTCTCCATCTGTTCATCTTCAGCTTGCGACGTTGGCATGTATACCTGAACGATCGTTGTCGGTGTTGGTCTGCTGTCGGTTCTGATTAGAACAACCCGGTCACTGAACTGTTCACAGTAACACACCCTCTGCCCTACCTTCCTATTCATAACGAATCCTACAACTGTTATACCATTTTCTGCTGCTGTTGATATTACCCGATACTCATCTGACCAGAAATCCTTGTCTTCCTTCCACTTCACTTCACTGTCCCCTACTATATCTAGATTGAGCCTTTGCATTTACTTTTCAGATTTTCTAGTTTCCCTACCACTTTCAAGCTTCTGACCTTTCATGCCCCGACTCGTAGAACGTTATCCTTTCGTTGATTATTCAATCATTTTCTCATGGTAACCTCCCCCTTGGCATTCCCCTCACGGAGATCCGAATGTGGGACTATTCCGGAATCTTTTGCCAATGGAGAGATCATCATGACACTTCTTCAATTACAGACCACATGTCGTGTGGATACACATTACGGTCTTTAATGCAGTGGTTTCCATTGCCTTCTGCATCCCCATGTCGTTGATCATTGCTGATTCTTTCGCCTTTAGGGGCAATTTCCCACCCCTAGGACAAGAGAGTGCCCTGAACCTCTATCCACTCCTCCGCCCTCTTTGACAAAGCCGTGGAAGAATGAAGCTGACTTCTTATGCTGGAAGTCTTCGGCCACCAATGCTGATTATTTATCAAAAGTTAGGGAGTGGCGGGGATCGAACCCGGGACCGAAGACGTTTTGGTTGTGAATCAAAGATGCTACCCCTAGACCACGGATGCAACTTCGCTACTGTTACGAACGATGATGATGATGAAATGATGAAGACATCACGAACACCCAGTCCCCAGGCAGAGAAAATTTCCAACCCGGTGGAGAATCGAACCCGGGTCCCCATGATCCAGAGGCATCAACGCTAGCCACTAGACCGCGAGCTGTGGACTACACACAAAGCGCAGGTTGCAGTAGTATCCTGTACTGGAATACTCTGACGTCGTCTCGGATCAAACCGTTTAAACGCAAATACAGACGCTACAGTGAGTGCAGAACTATGAAACCATGAACTGCTGTTTGCACTTCACCTTCCAAGGATTTGTCTAACCGTACAATTGCATGAAATGGATATCAACCAACGCCTAAACGACCGTTTTAAAGAGACTACCCACATCTTCTACGAGAGCACGCAGAAGTCGCACAACACGAGTACTTCGCATCGACACCTTCAGGCACTCTAAAGTTTTCTCTAGTAATGAAAATCAAGTGGGGTAGTTACAGGAGAGCAACAACAGCTGTTACTGACTCTAAAAAACTGGGTACAGAAAAGACAACAGAAGCTGAAGCACAAAATAAAAATCAACAAAGAATAGGAGAAACAAGGTTATGTTGTGCAACTCGAAAAACAACTGGAGAATTATGTACAGCTGTGCAAACATCCATCTCATACATGCATGGGAAATTAAAGCGACGATACAGAACGATGAGGAAATACACTGACAAGAGCGACTTTGACAAACGGCAGATTGTTATGATCCAGCACCTGCCAACGAGCCTCTTGGAAAAGGCGAAGCTGGTCAGCTGGTGATCCGTCGCTGGTGACCTCGACGTCGACGCAACGTTAAGCCCCAACCTTCCATCGCGTTCTTTTTTTTCGATTGTTTGCATGTTACCATCATGAGCAGCTATGGAAAGTGGTTGAATTACGATGAAACCACGAGTAGGCGACTGGGTAGCGTCGACTCTTCATGACTTCCGTAATTTTCAATTCCTTATAGAGAGACCTAATGTTTTACCTCTTTTCGTGAATACCTAGCTTCTATTTATCTCTGTTTCTCATTTTGAATGTAATTTTCCAAGTATAGGGGCTCCAGCACTGTAACGTTAGTTTAAGAAAAAATGAGGGGAACTCCTTCTTTGTTAAGGAGGCAGGTGCACCAAAGGGGAAGATAGAAGGTGCCTGCACACCAACTGTAGACAGACAGTAGTAAGTAGTCAGCCTCTGTAGATATCACATCTCGAATCGTATGCATGGCAGAAATCTATTCAAATCCTTGGAAATATTGCCTCGAACAGTCTCTGTCTCCGACAACAAAGACGTCGAATCCTTAAACAGTGCTCCGGGGCAATTGTTAATTAGAAGCAGAGGCATGTGTGATACTTGTTAATGCAAAGTTGAAACTACACTGTATTTGACGACCACTTAGTACATAGCATCGACGCCTTCAGGCACTCTAAAGTTTTCTCTACTAATGAAAATCACGTGGGGTAGTATTTGTTGTATGTTCTTTTATAAATATAATTTAATTTATTTGTGCGTACAAACCTAACTCGTAATGCCTGTGATGAACTCGTGGCCCTACTAGAAAAAGCTACCATAGTGTCATAATCCTAAAGAAGAATTTTCCTTATTTTCTCAAGAAAGAACGCCAGAAATTTGTGTTATATTGAAAAACTGTTTAAAGATTCCGTCTAGTTAAAATGCGCCACTAACATTTCCTGCATCGTGTTGTTGTAATAGAATCATATTTTCATGAGAGGGCAACCATTGACACAAAAGTAAATTATTACTGACATTATCTTTCGACAATCATTCAAGATAAACCATTAATTCCATTTGTTTAATGTTTCATTACTTGCTAAATGTGGCAAGTACTTGTTCGGTTATATACTGGTCCACCAGAACATTATGACCTTCTACCGACAGGCCGGTACATTCACCTTTGACCGAATAACAGCGGTGGAGCAATGAGGACTTTTTAGGTAGTTTGAGGTAATTGGCACCACATCTGCACACACAATTCTCCTAATTCCGAGGAGGGAGGGCGATGAGCTCTGATGCCAGATGTGCTCGATCGTGTTCGGATCTGGGGACTAGGGGGGCCAGCACGTCAATTGGAACCCGCCACTGTGCTCCTCGAACCACTCCATCACACTCCTGAGGTGGCTTACAAAACACTCGTTCGACCTATACTTGAGTATTGCTCATCAGTGTGGGATCCGTACCAGGTCGGGTTGACGGAG
Source organism: Schistocerca americana (assembly GCF_021461395.2). NCBI lineage: Eukaryota > Metazoa > Arthropoda > Insecta > Orthoptera > Acrididae > Schistocerca > Schistocerca americana. The sequence goes on along the minus strand of NC_060122.1, from coordinate 258,592,781 downwards.
GAGATAGAGAAGATCCAAAGAAGAGCGGCGCGTTTCGTCACTGGGTTATTTGGTAACCGTGATAGCGTTACGGAGATGTTTAATAAACTCAAGTGGCAGACTCTGCAAGAGAGGCGCTCTGCATCGCGGTGTAGCTTGCTCGCCAGGTTTCGAGAGGGTGCGTTTCTGGATGAGGTATCGAATATATTGCTTCCCCCTACTTATACTTCCCGAGGAGATCACGAATGTAAAATTAGAGAGATTAGAGCGCGCACGGAGGCTTTCAGACAGTCGTTCTTCCCGCGAACCATACGCGACTGGAACAGGAAAGGGAGGTAATGACAGTGGCACGTAAAGTGCCCTCCGCCACACACCGTTGGGTGGCTTGCGGAGTATCAATGTAGATGTAGATGTAGATCCTGTGCCAAGGCGCATTATCTTGTTGAAAAATGGCTCTGCCGTAGGGAAAAATTTCTGTAACTATACCATTCATTTCTCTCACATAATTATTATTATTCCAGTTTTCCATTCTAACCCCCTTTTGCAAAAAGATTTGGTCTGCAACCCTGCTAGTTATTTCTTTCCAGCGTCCAACTTGTCTACGTACTTCAGAAACTGTTCTGTTGATTTTTCAGTCACATGCAATAACCACCAATGAACAGTTTCAGGTAACCTTCCCTTCAGTGCATCAGTTTGTTTCAATTCATCAATCAGTGGTTTCAAATGGGCATTTTAATTGGTTTTTAAAAAACCGTTCTTCCATGGAGTCTCTGTGTCTCCTCTAACTTGACCCATTTAGGAAGTCACTTTCAATTCCACTCTGTCCTAACACTTATAAAAAATTATTAAGGACACTCTTTTTAAAATTCTTATGTTTTTAATTTTGTATACAACTCTGATTTGCCGAAGATAGTACCTCTCATCCAAATATCTTTCCACAAATTTAATTTTAAGATTGTAAATTATGTAAAGAATGAAATTGTTGTTACTGTATTTTAAGAAATTGGAAGGACGTAGTCTACTATCTTCAGGAAAAATTTTCAGTGGTATGTTAGACAAAAGATTGCAATCTGTACTTAAAATGTATTTGCAACCACCCCTTCACGTAAACCACTTAACTGTCTTTGATTATTAAGCTGATTATTCTCCGTTATGATTCACTACTATTGCATTAGTTATCTTTTTCGGTAATGCTCTTTTCAACCCCAACAATCTTTTTAACTGAGCTATTGGATTTCGCCTAGCAACTATTGTTAACAGATTCAACTTTCTCACGTAAATTATGTTCCACATTTGAACACCTCACAAGTCCGCTTCAAAGTCAGTTACTCACTGATCAATCTCTTGTACTATGTTTTGTGTGTTCGTGACTCTGTACCTAATTTTATAGTTCCTGAATCTGCGATTGTAACCTTACCACTTAGTTTATTTTTGACACTGAGGATCTGATTATGTAGTTCTTCTTTGATCATCAGAATTAAATTCCCTAACTCAGTTTTAATAGGGTGACAGTTTTCAGAAATTCGATTTCTAAAGTCTTTGTCTTATAACATCGCTATTTCGAGCTAAATTATTTTTAAGTCTCTTTTTAAGGCATCACTGTTTTTAGCAATTTAATTGTTTCCTGCAGAAATTTGTTTGTATTTTTCTTAAATTTGTTTTATATTCCATTTTCTAATTCACCATTTAAATTGTTCTTGTTTCTAGCCATCTGACTGTTTGAGAAATTTGTCTGTTTCTTTCAGAGGTTTACTTCCCTATCTCACTTTAAGTGAATTGTTAGTTTTGGAAATTCGTCGGGTGTTCTAATAATGGTTCATTTACAGCGTCTGTTGAAGTTTTCATACCCAGATACAGCGTTAGTCCATAATTTGCCCCTTCAAATAAGTTCTGAACTGAACTACTTCTTTTGTCCTCCAAACATCATTTTTCAGAGTTTTAACAAAAATGCAAGAGCAATAAAACACAAATTTGTGTTATTGTTTTCTACCCTAATGGAATATGTAAAGTAAACAGGAAAACTGAAATCTGGTACTGAACTTCCACTGTAGGACAAGTTATATCCATTATACAGTCCAGTATTATTGTCCACAAATTGTATTTGGTCTTCAGTCGCGTCTCCACTTTGTAATATTTTACGACCATTATAACTTTCTTTTAGGCTAGCAGTACCTGAAGAATATTTCTTCATATAATAGCAATCCGCAGGTGACACCTCCAAGTGTCACATGCAGTTTCAGTAATGAATATCTGTTTTATAATGTATCCACTCCGCAAGTGCTCATCATCCTGGCAGGATGTCGCCAAGTGTAACCTCCCCACACGAAATTTAAATAATTAAAAATGAACCAAGTGTAACCTCCCTAAAAAACTAATAATTAAATGAATTTTTTTTAAATATTGTAGTCTCGGAACAAAATTGGGTTCCCCCAAAAATAATAAAATTCAGTAACCTGGTAAATTTTATGAGGACAGCAGCGCTGCCCTTCGGCCCTGTATTCTGAATAAAAAAGCAAAAATTCTTACCTCAATAAAAATTGCAAATATATCTGCTCTTATGTAGAAATTTTTTTGACACAGCTTCGTGCAATGCTGACGTATATTTCTTTTTTGATTCTTGGAAGGAATGATCATGCATTGGAAATTTTCGTTAAATTGAAATGAATGCTTTTCTTTAAAAAATTACTTTATATTATGAAAATTATTATTGCGGCACTTTTAAAAAAAATGATGACAGTGCTGCTTCTTTATCTTCTACAATAATACTCATCCTCCAGAGTCCCGACCAGAGCAGACTGCCGACACGCGCAGGCACGCGCCGACCACTGCATACTACAGCTTACTAGCACAGACTACTACCAACTGAAGACTAAAGCCGACTGACTACTACCGACTGACTACTACTGCCGACTCGCGCCGACTAGCGACAAGCAACAACTAACTACATACTACTCTCTGGTCAGAGATTCTGCCATGGCTCGCCCATCGCCGGAAACACATACGTCTTACACATTGCTATCCTGAGTGAAAGTAAAGAAGAATTAAATGATCTGCTGAACGGAATGAACAGTCTAATGAGTACACAGTATGGTTTGAGAGTAAATCGGAGAAAGACGAAGGTAATGAGAAGTAGTAGAAATGAGAACAGCGAGAAACTTAACATCAGGATTGATGGTCACGAAGTCAATGAAGTTAAGGAATTCTGCTACCTAGGCAATAAAATAACCAATGACGGACGGAGCAAGGAGGACATCAAAAGCAGACTCGCTATGGCAAAAAAGGCATTTCTGGACAAGAGAAGTCTACTAATATCAAATACCGGCCTTAATTTGAGGAAGAAATTTCTGAGGATGTACATCTGGAGTACAGCATTGTATGGTAGTGAAACATGGACTGTGGGAAAACCGGATCAGAAGAGAATCGAAGCATTTGAGATGTGGTGCTATAGACGAATATTGAAAATTAGGTGGACTGATAAGGTAAGGAATGAGGAGGTTCTACGCAGAATCGGAGAGGAAAGGAATATGTGGAAAACACTGGTAAGGAGTAGGGACAGGATGATAGGACATCTGCTAAGACATGAGGGAATGACTTCCATGGTACTAGAGGGAGCTGCAGAGGGCAAAAACTGTAGAGGAAGACAGAGATTGGAATACGTCAAGCAAATAACTGAGGACGTAGGTTGCAAGTGCTACTCTGAGATGAAGAGGTTAGCACAGGAAAGGAATTCGTGGCGGGCAGCATCCAACCAGTCAGTAGACTGATGACCAAAAAAAAAAAAATTCCATAAAAAGAAACAAAGCAATATTCTAAATGCACAAGATAATTTTAAAGAAATTAAATTTTTTAGCGGGTTTTTAGAATTATTTTAGGGTAGGTATGCGACTTTAAACTTGTAGCATGTCACTGACGGAGTTGCGAGAGGCTAACGATGGCAGACCAATGCAATAAGGAAATAAAGCGCCCAATATCATAGCGTTACCGTCAAGCACACGGCTGTAACCAGGTCACAAGACCTAGGCACGTCAGTCCACAGCTCCCGAGCCGGCACAGTGCGACAGCATACTTGGTAGCTATGGGACGGCCATCGACTTGTGTCAACAACTTCAATGTAAGACGAGGACCCACAGTCCAATGTACTTTTAATTCTGTTTTACTCTATGGACTTCCCAAATATTTGTGATGGTATTTTGTCTTTTTAGTCCATTTAATTTCATGACATAGACTTTCCAACCTGATGATGAGAGCATTGTCTCTTGAAACGCGTTGTTAAAATATATGTATAAGAATCGCGGTTGAATGCTAACAGTGATAACCAGTATAACGACAACTGCTACCTCGACTCCATAATGGATTATATTAAATCGTTAGTGTCAGGCGAGACATTGAGGTTAGTGTATAAATACAAAAATTTAAGACGTAAGTTATTAAAAACTGCCGCAAACATAAACTTTAACAAAGAATGTGTGAAGAATCATGTTATCACGAATTACGTGAAGTTGAAACTTTGAGATTGCAAGTCACGGGCGGGACGACCAGCTGTTGAAAAAGCAAAAAAGTTTTGGATACGCGCAGAAATTAAATATCTGTATAAAAAGAAAGACTTAATTAAAAAACAAATAGTTCAAGCAGAGACTAAGGTCAAGGAAATATTACCGGTGAACGTATGGGAAGAGGTTACATGTAGACTTCACAAAATACTGCAGAAGGAGTTTATAAAGAAAAAAGAAAAACAAGATAAAAAACTTCGTAAATTAAGTAATAACACGCGCGAAGATGGAAAAGATCAACAACAAAGCCTTTCGTCTTTAGACTTTTATCCACGGGTGATTAACAAAACGGATATTGTATTTGATAATACAGAAGTAGAAATGTTAAATAAGGCATTAAAGTTTAATATTGAGGAGTCATTTAACAAGAAGATCTCGAAAGAAGTAATTGGCCTCACTAAAATGACAACAGAAATTGCCAAATTAAATAATAATGAAACTGGGCATGTCGGCCATAAGCTACATAAAATAGTAAAAAATGAACTAAATAAGCGAAATAGTGTTAATCACAAGACTAGAGCAGACCGACTAACTGTCGATTCTATAAATAAAAAACTTAATGAAGTGAAAGCTATTGCCACGAAAGCGGATAATCGGAATACGGTCGTAATATTAAAAAAGGATGAGTACGTTTCGAAGACCTTAGCGTTTTTTTGTCGAAAATAGCATTACGGAAATTCCGAAAGACATAGCAGCCAATTTCCAAATTAAACTGAAAAATGTTCTTAAACGCACATACTTCCTGCTGACAGAAGGCGAAAAAAGATGTGTTATCATGAATCCAACGGGCCCCAAAATAAGATCACAGGTGAAGATACATAAAGATCTGCATCCGGTTCGTCCGATTGTTAACGGTCCAAATAGTCCAGCATATAAAATAACGAAATTGTTGAACCAAATTCTGAAAAAGACTTACGTATATAAAAATAACTATTCGGTGCGTGGTAATATGACCATGATAGGTGAAATTAAAGATACGCCAGTCACTGACACTTCCCGTTTCGTTAAGAACTTATACTCCAGTGTTCCGGTTAACGAAACTATAGAAATCATTAAGAGAAATTTCCTCAAATACGGTAAAATCTCAACGCAAGAGACAACTGAATTTATTGAACTCCTACAGCTCATTACAAGTTTTAATTATTTTACGTTTAATAACAAATTTTATATTCAGGACGATGGGTTAGCCATGGGGTCCAGTATTTCAGGAACTATGGCGGAAATTTTTATCAACGACCTTGAGGATAAAGTTCTAAATTCTGACGATAACATTACGGATAAAATTGTTTATTACAAACGTTATGTTGACGACACTCTGTTACTTGTCGATGGTTCCCGTGAGGACATTGAGGAAATAGTAAAAAAGTTCAACGACGCACATAATAAAATATAATTTACCGTGGAGTATGAAACTGACAATTGTTTACAGTTCCTGGACCTGAATATAAAAAAGCAGGGCAACAAATATGCGTTCTCCGTTTATAGAAAACAAACTACGACTGATGCCGTGATCCCGAATGATTCATGCCATCCGCAGGCTTATAAAGAGCTGCTTTCCGTAGTCTCGTGCATAGGGCAATCAATATACCTATGAGCGAAAAAGATAGGGAGACTGAAATTAATACCGCTAAGAGAATAGCGATGAAAAACGGTTACAAAATAGATATGGTTAAAAAAAACTGCTACGGAAAAGTAATAAGCGCAAAAACAAAAAACCTGATGGAGAGAAAGTGAAAATTATCACGATGCCATACTACGGAACAGTCTCACAAAAGATAGCAAATATTTTTAAGCCATACGATGTTAAAATAGCTTTTCAGACTAATAACCTAGTGAGGTATAGCCTTAAGCACGATATTGGCGAGAAGAGAAATAAGTTTGAAAGATCGGGAGTTTATAAGATTCAGTGCAGAACTTGTGATGCAAAATATATAGGGCAGACAGGATGATCATTCGCGATCCGGTATAAAGAACATAAAGATGACAAATCAGCTGTTGCGAACCATATATATGAAACAGGCCATCCCCTTAATAGCATAGAAGATAACGTAGAAATATTGCATGTAGAAAAGAAAGGGAGGGAACTTGATTTACTAGAGGAATTCGAGATAGCTATCCATGAAAAGAAACAAAGCAATATTCTAAATGCACAAGATAATTTTAAAGAAAAGAGATTTTTAGCGGGTTTTTAGAATTATTTTAGGGTAGGTATGCGACTTTAAACTTGTAGCATGCCACTGACGGAGTTGCGAGAGGCTAACGATGGCAGACCAATGCAATAAGGAAATAAGGCGCCCAACAGCATAGCGTTACCGTCAAGCACACGGCTGTAACCACGCCACAACACCTAGGCACATCAGTCCACAACAGCTCCCGAGCCGGCACAGTGCGACGGTGGGACGGTCATTGACTTGTGCCAACAACTTCAATGTAAGACGAGGACCCACAGTCCAATATACTTTTAATTCTGTTTTGCTCTATGGACTTCCCAACTATTTGTGATGGTATTTTGTCTTTTTAGTCCGTTTAATTTCATGACATAGACTTCACAACCTGATGATGAGAGCATTGTCTCTTGATACGCGTTGTTAAAATATATGTATAAGAATCGCCGTTGAGTGCTAACAGTGATAACCAACCCAGATTTGGATCGTCCGTCGGGAGTGTCAAAGTTTACCTGAGGTGCTTTACTTGGTGTATCACTTTATTTTTTGTCAGGGAGTGAATTCCTGGGTCCTTGTGCTACACACCGTCCCATACAAGGCACTGAGTCATTAGCATGATGGCAGGGTCGATAACAGTACTTGAAGCCGTCATGTGATCTCGTCAAGTATACTGCTGCATCGGTTCCTGGCAGTGACATACGCCACAAGCTAAAAGCAGTAGGTACTCGTGCTTCAGTTCTGCCTGTTCGTTTAAGGAAATTGGTTGGATAATGACACATATATGAAAAAGTAATTTCGGCGCCACTGACATTTGTGATGTTGGCCGGAAACTGCGCAAATAAACTAAAATTATTGATCTGAAGTGGTGGATAGTTGTTCAAGAAGAGTCTAAATGTCAGCAATTGATGGGAGATGTAAATGACCAGGACGTGGTATTCTCTTGACTCATTAGGTCGCTAGACCTGGCTTCCGGCGTTTGATGGCAGTGGCTTTAGATCCACCTGAAGCTAGCGTATTTCTGTCTTTTCCTGGCTTGTGGCGGGAGACAAATGCAATGTTTGAGAGACTAGGGGCCTTCTCATTACAGATGGTGATTTTCAGAACCTGTATGAAATAAAACTGACAGGTGTCCTAACAGGAAACATGGCTTAAAAGAGGAATGCGATTAGCGAGTAAGAGAAACAGAAGATATGGGCCTGGCGAGATCTACTTGAAGATAACTAACTACGTTTTCCTCGCAAATACACTTCTCGGGTTGGCCTCACAATATTTCATCGATAAAAATCCTCGACGTCATCAGGTGGTGGTAGCTGCTGCTATCACTGCTGCAAGACAGTTGCATCGATGAAATATTCTGCGAGTTACACAATACGAACCTGCGGCAAAACCGAGAAATGTATTTGCAACATATCCGTCGGGAAAGCTGAACTACACTGCTCACCCTTTGCCATATCCATTGATAAGTGTAAGTCTGAAACTTGGCTCGAAAAGCACCATTACTAAGGACAGCCCATGGATTAATTGCAGGTACTCGCAGGCTGGCAAACTCTTGACACCCTGCGATCCAAGATGCCTACTAGAAGGCGCCTCGGACTACCTCAATGTTTGTCTCCGTATAGGTGTATACGTAAATTTCTCAATGAAGGCTGGTAGGAGCCGCTGATGTGTAGTCGAACTGGGCGGTCATAGAGGGATCCTTTGTTGTTTTATTTATGCACGAGTCAATGTGCCCTCCCCGCCTCGCCCACTGTCCCATGGCCACATCACATGAGTGCGAGAAACAGAGAGCTTAAAATGATCAAGCTACCTTTGCTGCTTCTGATCGCGTTCAAATTGGATCTAACGGTTTCCAACAGGCTAGTGGCTCCAATTTGTATGTGAGAGCCAAAACTACGGTCGCTCGGAGCTCTAAAGGTGTGCAATAACATTCAGAGTGTATGTATACCCACTGTGTCCTTAGATCAAAATGGTTCAAATTGCTCTGAGCGCTATGGGACTTAACATCCGAGGTCATCAGTCCCCGAGAACTTAGAACTACTTAAACCTAACTAACCTAAGGACATCACAAACATCTATGCCCGAGGCACGGTTCGAACCTGCGACCTTAGCAGTCGCGCGGTTCCGGACCGAAGCGCCTAGAACCGCTTGGCCACTGTGTCCTTAGAGAGGGACTGAAACTTCCGGGGGTTCAGCAGTGCCAAAGATTATCAAGAAAGTTGGTCTGTTGCTCATCGCAAAGCGAACTGTCGTTTTCCTCCGCGATATGTTTAGGAATCAACATCCCAAGCAAAGGTTGGTTCAATTGATGCTCTCTATGCCACCACCTGAGCGGCTGCGTGAAATGTTTTGTTGGATAACCATAAGAAAAGCTGCGTGATCTCAGTGCTTGGTGTCGCAGTTTTGATCTCTACCTCAGAGGCGTCAGCATAGTGGGTGAAATATGGGGAAAAGCGGTTGTGACGACTTTCCCATCAAGTGATTTGTCAACGGCGGCATTGGGTAGAATTTTGGGGACATTTGGTGCCAGTGTGACACCATTGACCCCCGTTTCACGACGTAGTAACTTCTGAGGCATTTTTCCTGATGTTTCCAGCGTCGGTGAGCTCGAGGGTGACGTCGCGAGGTGCCACGATTTTACACCATTACAGAGCAAGATTGTAGGCACCACTGAGCCGAATACGGATCTTCTGCGTCGTAATGGGAGACAATTATGGGGTTTCGAAAAAGTGATCCCTTAAATGTGTTGCACAGTGCGTTAGACTGTTTTGTGTTTGTGGACATGGACGGGGTGATGGAGGATGGTAAGGAACCTGTTGGCTTTGATTTATTGACCGTTTTCAGTGTAAGTTTCCCAGTCCATTAGTCGGATATCGGAATTATGATGAATGCAGTTAGATAACTACAGGACATTAATCGCCGGCTGCAGTGGCTTAGCGGTTCTAGGCGCTTCTGTCTGGATCCGCGCGACCGGCATGGGCATGGATGTGTGTGCTGTCGATAGGTTAGTTAGGTTTAAGTAGTTCTAAGTTCGAGAGGACTTATGACCTCAGATGTTAAGTCCCATAGTGCTCAGAGCCATTTGAACCATTTGGACATTAATCGTTGGAGTAGGAGCACTGGCGAATATAACAATGACTCATCAATCAAAGCTGCTCTGGTGAGCAACATAGTTCTGTCTTTGACCACGTTCTTCAACTACAGATGAGCTCAGTTGCTACCAAGTCTCCGAATGAAGCACTTGTGAAACTGTTTGGATTCAAGAAACCCAGGGATGTATGGCACTGTATGGATATATGGCGCTGTATGGCATTATCGTTTCTTTTGAGGGATGCATATGGGGTCTGAAGATGACATAGTGGAATGCCGAAAATGGTTGTCGTCAAAATAAAATAAAATAACATCTTAGTTCAAATGTGTGTGAAATCTTATGGACTCAACTGCTAAGGTCATCGGTCCCTAAGCTTACACACTACTTAACCTAAATTATCGTAAGGACAAACACACTCACATCCATGCCCAAGGGAGGACTCGAACCACTTCCGGGACCAGCCGCACAGTCCATAACTGCAGCGCCTGAGACCGCTCGGATAATCCCGCGCGGCAAGATCTTAGTTACACGGCTGTTGGAGAATGGTATTGATATTGAGTTTTGTAAGTGTTGTTTGTAAGTGTTGCACCGGTGGAGACTGGACGAGGTCCGCCGATGGACTTTTCGTGTGTAATACGCGGACGCGTAAACAGTGTAATTTTTCTCGTGTCACAAGTGACACCTCGCGCGTCACCACAAAATCTCTGGAGACAATTCGAGGGTGTCTTTTGGATCTGAGCTCCGCTCCTTCCAATTGAGGGAAAGCTGTGTAGCTCCTAGGAAGAGCCAGGAGGCGAACGTTGAGTTTTAGCAGGTGATGAACTAATGAAACAGCTTAAACTGCGAGATGTTTCGGATGAAATACTTCATTACATTAGAGTATCAGGGAGTGGTTACACTGCGCTGCCATATCACAGGTCGTCTCGTGTGTAATTAACTGCGAGCGCTGTAATTAGAGCAGTGCATGCGGCCGCCGCTGCCAGTCCCGTTCGGCGGTGTTGCCGTGTGCAACCTGCAGTGCGTGGCCGGCCGGCGCGGCGACTTAAAGTACGGCGCCAGGCGGTCCTCCAGCCCACCCGCAGGAGAGGCGGGCCAGGTGCGTTCCGCGCCCTCGTCTCCGGCGCTCCGGCTCCACAAGCTTTTCTGCCGCCCGGCGCCGGCTTTTAATTAGACAGGCACCCGTATCTCGCTTAATTAATTAATTTTAATGAGACCTATAGAGCGGCCTCCGGACGTTTTGGCTTCAAGTCGCCTTCACACGTTTTGGCGAGAGACGCGTTCGGCACGGCGAAACTGTGCAACTCTATTTATACACATTGCTGCTATGCGCTGAACATTATAAACGCCGAATAACCGGTGGTACTTAAAAAAAATCCTCGTCTTTCCTTGCAGGTAACGCACGGACGCGATATATGTTGCAGAGAGAGTAACGGTGGGCAGGAGAAAGTAGTAGAAGATTTGGACTCTCAAAAGAGGGAACAGCACTTAAAACCGGAAACGACTTAATCCTCTTATTCCTCTGTTTATTAAGTCGTTGGTTAGAGTTAAAGATTGCTTCTATTTCACAGCCTCTCATCAACTCCTCTCGGCATCCAAAGTCACTTCTTTCACGTAGTGTATGCTTCGAAAAATTCTGAATGCTGTATCCTTCCAACCCGTATGTGGTCTTACCATGAGCTTGTATCTATTTTTACTGATTCACAAGCTTAAACTTGCAGTTCATGTCATACTGTTAAAGTTTTTACCTACTACCAATCCACTCCGTCTACAGGCCACAAGTGGCCCATCGGGACCATTCGACCGCCGTGTCATCCTCAGTGGAGGATGCAGATAGGAGGGGCGTGTGGTCAGCACACCGCTCTCCCGGTCGTTATGATGGTATTCTTGACCGAAGCCGCTATTATTCGGTCTAGTAGCTCCTCAGTTGGCATCACGAGGCTAAGTGCACCCCGAAAAATGGCAACAGTGCAGGGCGGCTCGGATGGTCACCCATCCAAGTACCGACCACGCCCGACAGCGCTCAACTTCGGTGATCTCACGGGAACCGGTGTATCCACTGCGGCTTTTTACCCACTACACTCTAAGGAATCCTTCAACGCTTTGACGGAATTTCTCTCCTAGTCCTCATATAAGACCAAAGGAAACACACATGTCACTGTAAGGGGTACCCAAACAGTCGTAACAATACACAGTGTATAACCCTGCTCCCACCTCCCTCCCCCTTCCCCCCACCCCAGACTACCCCTGTCTGCAAGGTAGGCATGTATTCTCACATGCTAACGATCACAAACGAGCCGAATAACATCTTGCAATAGGCTGCCCCCGTCATCTTGCGCTTTTTGTTGCAACTCGGCAGTGGTTCTTGTACCGCCTGGAGAACGAGTAAGATCCTGCATTATCAAGTCCCATACGTGCTCAACGAGCGAGAGACTTGATGATCTTGCTGTCAACCGCAGCTGTTACACATCACGAAGAGCACGTTGCGTCGCAGCCAGTGTATCCTGATGTGCACTGTCCTGCTGAAAAAGCATGTGTTACCACGAGCTCTATCTGATGGTCCCCACACCACTAAATCTGGGATGAGCCGTCAGTGTTTTTATTTTATTTTAATTTATTATTTATTTCTTTTTGTTCTCATCTGTCTTCTGACTGCTTCCGTGAGGCTCCTGCCACGAATTAGTCCCTTGGTACCACTGCAACCTACGTCCTCAGTTATACCAATCTCTGTCTTTCACTACAGTTTTTACCCTCTACAGCTCCCTCGTACCGTGGAAGTTATTCCCTGATGTCTTAACTTTCCTCGCCAATTCTCCGGAAAATCTCCTCATTCCTTACCTTATCAGTCCACCTAATTTTCAACATTCTTCTGTAGGACCACATCTCAAATGCTTCTAGTCTCTTCTTTCCAAGTTTTCCCACAGTCTATGTTTCACTCATATACAATGTCGTGCTTCAGACTACATTCTCAGAAATTTCTTTCTCAAATTAAGGCCTTTCTCTGATACTAGTATACTTCACTTGGCCAGGAATACCCTTTTTGCAGTGCTAGTCTGCTTCTTAAGTCCTCCTTGCTCCATCCGTCAAGAGTTATTTTGCTGTCAAAGTATCAGAATTCCTTGACTTCAACTACTTCGCGATCACCAGTCTTCACGTTCTTGCTTTTCTCATTTCCGCTACTTTCATTCCTTTCAAATTTCTTCGATTTATTGTAAATGCATTTTCCATAATATTTGACTGCTCATTCTTCACTTTCGCTGAGGATAGGAAGGTCATCAGCGTCTCTTATCAATCTCCTTTCATCTTGAATCTTAATTGCACTCTGGATTGTTCTTAGTCTTCCACTTTTATTGTTCCATCGCAGCTGTTGTACATATTGTATATGTCTTTAGCTTACCACTACTTTTTCAGAATTTCGAATATCTTGCACCATTTTACGTTGTCGAATGCTTTTTCTGCTTGACATTTCCCCTGAACATGTCTTGAATTTTCATTTTGTCGACTCTTGCAACCATCGGATTTTGTGGATGACGTTTTTCTGAAAGTATGATGGTATATCGTCGGACTCATATTGTCATTGCATTCTTAAAGTTAGCATCCTTGCTTTTAGTTTCACCGAAAGTTGTTTTGACTTTTCTGTATGCTAAGTCAATCCTCCGACTATCATTTCTTTTTAGATTTCTTCGTGTTTTTCATGCAGCTACTTCGCCTGAGCTTCCTAGCACATCCTGTTTATTTCTTTCATAAGTGAGTTATATTTCTGTATTCCTGAATATCCCTGAACATTTGTGCTCCTTCTTTCATCCATCAACTGAAGTATTTCTTCTGTTACTCATGGTTTCTTCACATTTACCTTCTCTGTATCAATGTTTTTCTTTCCAGCTTCTGTGATAGTCCTGTTTAGAGAGTCCATTTCTCTTCAGACGAACTATCCGTTCCAGGGTATGCCTTACAATAAAATATCTGATTTCTTAATCTCTGCCTGACCATGATGTAGTCTACCTAAAATCTTCCCGTATCCCCCAGCCTTTTGCAAGTACACCTCCTCCACCTGTGATTCTTGAATAGAATATTCCCTGTTACTTGCTGAAATTTAATGCACAATTCAATTTTCCCCTTCTCATTCCTAGCACTAAGCCCATATCCTCTCGTAACCCTTTCTTCCGCTTCTTCCCCAACAACCGCATTTCCGTCTCCCACGACTACCAGATTTTCATCTCCGTTTACGTATTGAATTTCTCGTTCAATATTCTCAAATTCCTTCTCCGCCCCTTCATCTTCTACTTGCAACGTCAGTGTGTATACCCGAACTATCTTTGTGATGATGGTTTGCTGTCGATTCTGGTGAGAACAACCTCATCTCTTAACTGTTCACAGTAACATACTCTCTGCCCTACGTTCCTATTTGTAACGAATCCTACTCCCGTTACATCATTTTATGCTGCTATTAGTATTACCATATACTCATCTGATCAGAAATTCTTGTCTTCTTTCCATTTCACTTCACTAATCCCACTACATCAAGATTGAGTCTTAGCATTTCCCTTTTCAGATTTTTTAGTTCCCTACCACGTTCAAACTTCTAACATTCCACACACCGACTCGTTGTGAACGTTATCCTTTTGTTGGCCATTCAGTCTTTTTCTCATGGTCTCCTCCCACTTGGCAGTCCCTCCCGGGGATCTGAATGGAGAATAGTCCGAAATCTTTCACTAATGAAGAGATCATGGTGACATATCTTCATTTACAGACCAGATTTCCTACGGATACACATTACAGGTCTTTAAAGAAGTGGTTTCCAAAACTTTCAGCAGTCTCATACCGTTGATCGTTGCTGGTTCTTCCGCCTTTTAGGGGCAGTATCCCATACCAAGAGCGGGAGAGAGCCCTGAACCTCTCTCTGCTCCTCCTCTGTCCTTGACAAGGCCGTCGGCTGAAGTGGAGTGATTTCTTAAGCTGGAAGTCTTCGACCGCCACTGCTGATCATTTTTATCCTGAACCCGGGAGCGAGGCTGTTTGGTTGCTGATCAAAGACGCTACGCCTACACCACTGGTGAGACCCAACACGATTTTTTTATTTTTTATTTTTTACAAACGAAAATTTTCATAGGATTGGGACAGTAAACCGGTTTTCCTGCTTATCGAGAGCGATCGTCTTACGCACTTACATTTCGTGGTTTCCACACAGACACATCTTTTTTACTCCGTTTAGGCCGTCGGCCGGCCGGAGTGGCCGCGCGGTTCTAGGCGCTAAGTTTGGAACCGCGAGACCGCTACGGTCGCAGATTCGAATCCTGCCTCGGACATGGATGTGAGTGGTGTCGTTACGTTAGTTAGGTTTAAGTAGTTCTACGTTCTAGGGGACTGATGACTTCAGATGTGAAGTCCCATAGTGCTCAGAGCCATTTGAACCATTTTTAGGCCGTCGAGGCGTCGATACATCTTCGATGGTTACACTGTTTGCCTTTACATTGTCTCTGTGTCTTCACATTATAGTTTCCTTCACACACGCATGACGATAAAATATTTGTATTACCCTGCGCAGGGATCACGAAATGTGCGAGCATAGTAGTTGTAGTGTTGTGGCGTAACAAGACAGCTACGCCACACTGAAGTAGCCGAAAGGCACGCGTAATCTCACGTAGGCTAGACAAAGATCTGAAACAGGATACGTAATGAATGGTAGCAAGAAAAGTACGTAGCTGCTATTATACTTAACTTTTAATCCTTGTTGTATACATCGTTCTTGATGAGACATTTCATACGATAACTATCTAACTATGTAAGGCTAATGGCGCCTTGCTAGGTCGTAGCCATTGACTAAACTGAAGGCTATTCTAACTGTCTCTCGGCAAATGAGAGAAAGGCTTCGTCAGTGTAGTCGCTAGCAATGTCGTCGTACAACTGGGGCGAGTGCTATTCCGTATCTCGAGACCTGCCTTGTGGTGGCGCTCGGTCTGCGATCACACAGTGGCGACACGCGGGTCCGACATGTACTAAATGGACCGCGGCCGATTTAAGCTACCACCTAGCAAGTGTGGTGTCTGGCGGTGACACCACATGTAGACTCCGTGATAAATGTAACTTTGGTTGCTCCTCGACGCGTGTTTGTTTCGCCGAAGCGGTTAAGGTGACCGGTCGCAATGTGCTGGATATCTCGGTTAGAGGCCCAGTCTCGCAAAAATTTTCGTACATCGGAAACAGCTGACGTCGCAAAATGCGATTCAAATGTTCAAATGTGTATGAAATCTTATGGGACTTAACTGCTAAGGTCATCAGTCCCTAAGTTTACACACTACTTAACCTAAATTATCCTAAGGACAAACACACTCACCCATGCCCGAGGGAGGACTCGTACCTCCGCTGGGACCAGCCACACAGTCCATGACTGCAGCGCCTAAGACCGCTCGGCTAATCCTGCGCAAAATGCGAATCTATTTCGTAATTAGTACCACAGCTGTAATCGTAAGAACAGTCTCTGTTCCTTCAGGTAAAAATGCATGTGTAGAGGTCATTGTAGTATGGAGATACAGACATTGTATAAACACATACATTATAGCCATCAATGATGTGTCCAAACCTTGATGGGTTACAATCACGATAAATTATTTGTCTCTCCGTGTGCGGAAATCACGAAATGTGCGAACGTATGAGGTTTATAGACTATATGACACATGTAAGTTTGGCTAAGCCCTAGAGGCGTGGTTAAGATGACAGCTCGTAGTAAGCAAGGTATCCGGGTTCGGGTTTCGGTTTAAAAAAATGGATCAAATGGCTCTGAGCACTATGGGACTTAACACCTGAGGTCATCAATCCCCTAGAACTTAGAACTACTTAAACCTAACTAACCTAAGGACATCACACACATACAAACCCGACTCAGGATTCGAACCTACGACCGTAGCGGTCGCGCGGTTCCAGAAAATGGAGAGATCATCATACCACTTTTTCCAGTTATAAGCTGTATGTCCTATGGATCATTTTATGTGTCCTAACTGCACTGATTTACATTGCCATCTACATCCCCATGCCGTTGATCGTTGCCTATGCTTCCGCCTTTAAGAGGCAGTTTGACACCCCAAGGACAATAGAGTGCCCTAATATCTGTCCATTTGATTGCCCTCTTTGACAAAGCCGTTTGTAGAACGAAGGTGGCTACTTATGCCGGAAGTCTTCGGACTTCATGATTTTTATTCAACATTCAAACCGTGGTGAGGTTCAAACCCGGAGTCTTATACGTGCTGCATATTATCCAAAGACGCCGTCCTTAGACTATACGTGTACCAATCACTCTGTCAACTCTTAAAGCGAAACTGCCAGTCAATATACAAACAGAGCACCGCACTTCGCGCAGAAATATGTCTATAGTTCGTACTTGGGACCAAAATATAACAGTGGTTAAATTTTTTCTCTGTTATTTATCAAAATGTAAGCATGTATGTTCTGTGCTGCAGAAGAAGTCTCTATGGATTTTGATAAATAGAACACACATTATTTGGTTTTTTTAAAGTATAATACAAACATGAAACTATGGTCATCAGTGGAAAATGCACCATAACGTTTTAGTCAGATGAATTGTGCCAAAAAGAGCCTTACGTGTGTTTTTGTACCGTTACAGATGAAACCGACACGTTTTTTGATGAATAATGTACCCCATTTTGAATGTCTATCACTGTCTTTGAGGTAATTAAACCGAGGAGCAACGATGTTGATGTTAGTAGTCATGAAGCTAACACTTGATGCTTTTCGTAGTTTAAATGATACATCGCATTAAAGACCTCCCTTAAACACGTTATTTTTGTATGGTTTTTGTCTAAAATGTCAGGGAACGTCAAGTAAATATGTAAATATGCTATCGATTTTTATAATAGTTAGTTGTTGTTTATGGAAAGAAAAGGAGATGCAATGTGTAAAATTTGTAGAGAGCCTTGGCACCATAGTTTCGATCAAGAAATATTGCCGTTTCCCTCGAATGTTCGTTTTTGTAGCACCAATGGGACATAACCTAAGATAAAAAGTAACAAAAAAGTGCACCATTAAATTGCCATTTCACAGTACATTCTAATTCCTGTCCAAACAGCATTTTGCACCATCGCTGCTACTGGGTGTCGGTACTTCAAAAGGCGCTGTATGTTGGCGCGCTCTGTGCCTTGCTGAGGCAAGAATCCGGTGGTCTGACGCAACAAGAGGTAGATAATACAGAATAGAACTAGCAACATCGACATGAGCCAGCACCGAGGGCTGCTGGGGACAGCGGTTGAAAAGCTTTAGGTTCGGTGTCAGGCCTCGATGGCCCTTCATCCGTATTCGTTTTCGCTACCCGCGCGGAGGATCAAAGCATTGGCTGCAGTCGTAACAGGAGAGGAGGCAGAATGGGATGGAGTACGCTGACGCCAGTAGCAGAAGAGACACTCTGAATAAACAGTGTGTGTCGTGGAGCCTTCAACAGCGTTTAAGCAGCAGGCACTTGGACTGCAACGGTGTGCCCAGTTGTACAACAAACGTGTCTGTGGCAGCCTGTATTGTAGATGGCTACTGACAGACAGGAACGAAGGTTGGAAGTGAGTTTCTTGTATGGCGATGAGTAAAATTGGTAGGCAGTATTTATTGGGGATCCAGAGACTCAAAACACTACAGGGCAGTGGCGCACCTGTATAAAGGAAGTTGAGAATTGTATATGTTTGTACGAATTCAAAAAGCACAAGTGGGTTGTGGTGTACCTTGATTTTGTCACGATTATTGTATTTCAATTACAAATGCATGACAAGAGGATGGTGAGAGCTGATTTTATTATAATTGTTCTTCAGTTCGAAAACATGGTGGGGTCGTTGTGACGTCATCGTGCATTAGAGATATATCTTTTAATTCGATTGCTAATTTATGCACATGCTTTGAGGATTGTGTAGTAGCTTGTGAATACATGTAGACTGAGTTTTTTATGTCTGCTGTCCATCTGGGACTGCTTGAGGTGTTGATGACTGATGGCTATAAATAATGTTGCTCAGTTACTGGGCTTGTTGCTTAACTATTTATGTGCTTCATTGTAAACCAAATTTGTGGGCAGTAGCCACATAGATATAAATATATGATATACACATCTATTTACTATAAACTCTACTATTGTATATTCGTAGAGATCCTCCTCTCTGGAGATCTAATTATTTTATTATTGAGGCGACTAATTATTTTAGTTTTTGATACTATTGTGTGTCTGATGTTTATGTCTTCATATGTTGAATGAAAGGTTATTTTGAGTTTATTTATGAATACTGTAAACTGGTACTAAATAAATCTGTATTTGATTAATGCCCAACACTTGCACAACCTCCAGCAAAACTCATTCCTCCCCAAATCCTGCCACACAGAACCTATATTAGCCAGTCAATAGCATTAATTACGATTTCGTAGCGTAGAACATGATGTATTATCTTCGTCCGCTTTAAATTGGTGGTTGGTCAGGTGATAAAAGTTCGTTTTTGTACTAACAGTAACATTATCCAAAGCATATCTAAGATCGAAATGCCACTATTACTGCCTTGATGATCCCATAGTCCCTAATTACTTCATAAAAGAGAAGACGCCCTTGTAGGCTATACACATAAATCGTTTAATTGCTGTGCTTTGGCCAATTTCGACTGACACACCATTATGAAGCACCCATAACGAGAACATACATACACAGGAGAATAGTATGTAGCTTTTTATGGTCGAGAAAGCCAAAAAAAATCCATAAAAATGGAGTCTTTAAATCGACAAATATTATCATCCCTTACTTACATATACAGTAACTTTATGCACCATGTCGCACGAGATATAGACTGCAAATTAAATTATCAATTCACATGTGAAACCACACCTAAATAATAGCATGCTCTGTATAGAATACGATAGAAAGATCGGTAAAATAGGCATATGATTCATATACAGCAAAATTTGAGAAATAAAATACTGCCCATTCACTGCAGAATCACATCATGGGCAAACAACAATTGATACAATAGGAACATCAACATACAGACTGAACTCATAATCAGCTATTTTAACTTCTGCCAAAAATATTTTCACAGACAACATACAAATCTATCGATATTGTATGCCCATGCTTGTTTTATCGTTTGCTGATGTATCAAATAGTGAAAATTAAATTGTGACATACACTTTATGCAGCGTTAATTACATCACCAAAATAGTGGATATCTAAATAAATGGTTGTGAGCAATATATACATATTATAGCAATAAAGTGATAAAGCATGTACATTTCTCTTAAGCAATATTCTTTTTGGATAATTTCAAGAACAACACATGTAGTAAGAGTACATCACTGTCATAGAATATGCAGCACAATAAGATAGGAAACTGGAGGGATTGGATATTATCAAAACTGCATGTCCTAGCTACAATACATTTGGCATTTGTATAGAGAAGCATCAGAATAGCCCTAGTAACAGAACATCAATTGTGTCTCTTGTATATGCATATGAACAAGATTGCCAATGCATTTCCTGGTGAGACATTGAATAAGGTGCTAACATACCAAGAGACAGGGATGAAACTGTTGAAAGCAAATGAAGACCTACAGTTTAACAAGAGGAGTTTGAGAAATAAATTTCACCAACTTATGTGTACGTTAAAATAAATTGTAGGTCATCACTAACCAAGCGAGTGAAAGTATGTAATAAGTGATAATGGCTTAAATTTGAAAATTGAAGAAATATTTGAACTTAAATAAGGCTTAATCGTAATTTGTATTTAACACATATAGAGGCACGTAAGTATCAATATCCATTACAGTTTTATATTAGGTATGGGAAAATAGATAATTAAGCACATCATGTGAGTGTTAAGTTTAGGTCTAAGTAAGATTAGAAAAAGTCGTGAAGTTGAGGAACAGGTTATATGTAACAACAATGTATGCCCCATTGTAATACTAAATCTAGAACTGTATTAAATCGGTGATAAGCTGAAGGGTGTAAAGCCATACTAGTTAAGACGGAAAAAGGTAATACACTGGCTATAATGAACTGAGACTATTCAATTAAGAAAGAATAATTTCTTGAAGTATAAAAAAACTATGTTGAAAGATCTTAACAGATTATGGGTCTCCTTAACACGTTTCTTCCATGTAATTGTCTCAGTTTCCATGGCTCACTCTATTCCCAGCCAGAGAATCGGGCTATGAGGTGCTTTGGGTACATTAGTGGACATATTTGTGAACATTAATATAATAATATATTTAAGAAATGTAGAAACACTGCTGACAAGATAAAATATTACAAAGATACATTGACAACACATTAGTTCTATTTGATGGTACTATGAATTAATAGAATCCATGCAAATTTACCTCAGTTCCATGCATCTCAATATTAACTTCATGATGGAACAAGAAAAGGAATGAAAAATAAACTTCTTAGCACTCAATATTAATAATAACAACGATTCCCAAAGTTTTGGTGTTTAATGAAAACCAACAATGACTTATGCTGAAATCCACAGTAATTCATATCACCCATAAGCATAAGACAGCTTTTCTTCATTCTGTGATTAGCAGGGTAATGAATGTTCTTCTAGATAACAACGACATTAGAAAGAACTTTAAGATATCTATGAAATACCCATTAGGAATAAATATGAAAAATAAGTGGTTGACCTAATACACACTAGTTAACAGAAGAGCAGGGGTAAGAGATCCGATGATCTGATCACATTAACTAAAGACCGGATGAGCAGAGGTGCTAATGATGCTGATATTTTGAATATATATCAGATAAGATAGGACAAGCGTTTCGTAATAATATGGTACAGATACAGTTTGGCACTTGCACTGAACTTATTACAATACTTCATCATGGTGTATAGAAGATACAACCCCTCTATCAACCCAGCCTTCACAGGATTGGGTGTGGTAATCGTAACAAGTTCTGTGTTGGGTAGATGCATAAGAGCTTTGACACAGATTAAGTGAACACCTGAAAACTAGTGAAAATAATAAATCATTTAGTGTGCATTAATGAAATGGAAGTATGTTGTTACTAACAGTAATGTATTGGAAGTTCTGCATAGACTCTATAAAGGCAGGTTAATGAGTACCTTCAAAGAGACTGAAATTTATACTGCCTTTAATAAACACCCTTAAAGTGTTCTTAATGCACAAACCGACTCAAGAAAAACATCTTAGAAAATTTCAAGCATATATTATGTTGAAGACTGAAACGTACTTAACACTGACAAGTTATGTGTTTGCTGTGGCAGATTTGTACTACTTACAGTACTTATCATTTTTTGCTGATCCTCTTCCCCACCGAAATTATCATTGAGAGTGATAAAATTAATATTTACGTTATTACATCAGGGTTACAGCTTATTCAGAAGCGTTACTTTTGTAGCAGGTATGATGGAACATGTATAGAACTATTGGCTTGCTTGTGATGAATTAGAGCCATTGTCTTACTTCTGTTTCTTTCTAATTGGTATATTTTACTTTATATTCCAAACAGAAGTGTCTTTTTATGTAGTATTCGCACCTTATTTTTGGTCTTGCTAACCTGTAATGGTTTACTTGTGTGTATTTCTATGTTTTATTCATAATGCAATCATGGTTATTTTTGTAGATGTCTTTTATTAATTATATTTTTTCTATAACATCAAATCAAGTGAATGTATGTAGGCTTTGTACTTATTATAGTGGTCATTCTTTTTCTGTTCAAGAATTTTTCCTCAGTCATTTGATGCACTCTCATATTTTATGTCAGCAATATTTATGAAACAATGCTTCCAGATGTATGCACTATGAGACTATTGATGTTGGAAGTAATATGTGTTGACTACATGTGTTGCTCTTGGAACATAGATTTTCGTTTTATTTATTGTCATTGACATTCCTCTGTTCAGGTTTCTATCATTATGACACTGTACTTAATGTTATGTATAATGATTTTCAGAATATAATAATGAATTGTAACTATTCAGTATGCCAGAAACCTACAAAACATGCTTAGGCACATAATATTGGTAGACATATATATTGTCTTTGAGAGTATCTTTGTTGAAGTTAAAACAGCTGGTTAAGACTTTAGTCTCTATGTTTATATTAATAGCATATTAGTTGTGGTTTACGCATGATATGTAATTCTTTAGTGACTGGATGGTATCTTCATGCTCGAGTTTTACTGTACATGTGTCTTCTTATATATTTTACTCTCATTTCAATCGAATTCAATACAGACTATACTATTATTCATGCCTGGCTTCCCATGTGGATCGATAACTTGATTTCCAAGCCACGTGTCACTCAACATGGTGAATAATGTTACTGTGTATATAAGTAATGGGCGATAAATTGTGCCAGATTTAAGATTGCTGTTATGCTTTTGATTTCTCTACAATGTAAACAAAATATGTAATAGCTTTGTATGTTGATATGTTCTTTTTGTAGGTACTCAATAATGATGTGTTAGACAAAAGCAGCTAATAGCACAGTAAATAAGCATTATAAATGTACAACCTATAACCTGCAATGTTTTCTTTTACATATTACTGCCTTGCCTGCTTAGAATGTTGTTTTTATTGATATGTATTTTCTGCTGTGACAGAAAAATAATATAGACAACTTAGATGTGAGATAGCTTTGTGGCACCTAATTTCAGAATTCATTGTCATCTAGGAGATGCCTCTTCATCTGCAAGGTAAACTAGTAATTTCCATAACTCAATGTATTTTGATAAATATTGCAGGCAGTGGAGATGTTGAAAACACTGTGTCACTCAATTTGAGGGGCCATTGTGCCTTGTACCAAGTGAAGTTGGAATATTGAATTTGGCTCATTACCAAATGAGAAGTATTGAGAACGAGGTGGCCGACTTTGGGGAAGATATTGGCGGGCTGTTTCGTTTAAAAGACTAGTAAAACGCTTGGATGTAATTGGTTAATTTTAATCTCAGCTGTGACTGGGTGAAGGCGGATGAGAGGGAGAGGGGTGAGGAAATAGTATGGACGTGAATGGTTGCGTTCAGTGTCAAACTGTATTCCGAACGCTCGTTGCCCTCCGACTACACACCTTTGAATAGGATCATCATTTGTGTAGTACATAGGTATTTTCTCCACTTACATTTTGCTCTGCGATCACTGGATGCTATCCTTCTTATGGTACTGTGTTTCCTGACACCATTGTCCTGGATAAGAATACGTTCGTTGTTTGACGTTATATTCTATTATGTTAAACTACAGAATAACTTTAAATCTATTTATCATCGAGTTCTGTGTCTTATTTTTTTCAGTAAATGAAAAGCTATTTGGCTAGTCTTTTATGGTACACCTTTGAGCTGTGTGCTTCATAAGACGAGCTATCTGGTCCCTGTAACAGTGTGCCAGAGTGGTACTGTTGCGGATAGAAATCGTATCAGAGCCCTGAAGAGTTTTACATTTATCTTTCAGCTAACCTTCCTGTAGCGAACATGTTAAACGTTTCAATTTTGACCCCTTTCATTTGCTTGCTAACATAACACAACATACATTCCACATCATCGATTCTTCAATGATATGACTGCTGATGTTAAGAATATGACAATAATACGTGGGAAAGTTCTTGGTTCCTTAATGTTCTTAGAATAATTGTTGTGCGCAGACACACCTTTTGACCCCCAAAACAGAAACTGTTACAAACAAAAAGCCAAATAAAATAGTAAATGTATGGCATGATACTTCATGACATAGGATACACATTGTTATTTTTAGGCCGAGAATATTGTTGAATCCTGTCCTCGGAG
The DNA here is from genome assembly GCF_021461395.2 of Schistocerca americana. Taxonomy (NCBI): domain Eukaryota; kingdom Metazoa; phylum Arthropoda; class Insecta; order Orthoptera; family Acrididae; genus Schistocerca; species Schistocerca americana. Next base: position 258,568,235 of record NC_060122.1, on the reverse strand, counting down.
TCTTTCGCGACGGCATACACGAATAAAACGTTCTCGGTTTTCCAGCCGCGTCAATTCAAATAAAATTTGAATTGACGCAGCTGGAAAACCGAGAACATTTTATTCATTGTTGAATCCTCACATGAATCTAATATGTGGATACCTAAAAAGGATATACTGTGTTGATGGTTTGTGCAGTAAGAGAAAAAAAAAGTTCAAATAGCTTAAGCCTATCAGTGACGAAAACGGTCATCTCGCTTCATATTCGTGCTTCATAACGGAATTTTCACTGAAGGATGTACAACAGACTCAACGTCGTCATACAAAGAATCATACTTCTTGAGCATCTAAAGCAGAAGCTGTCATCGCATTTAGACTCTAGTACTCGACTGCACACAGAACCCGCTACAAACTTTTGAGTATTCAACTATCAGACACAACTGCCTCAAATTCTAGGTACATTTCTTCCTTATATTTGGTAATAAGGTTCATTAATGGTGACTTCTCGGATGTCTTCGATGCCAATATACAACCTGTTAGCTACTCTTCACTGAAATAAGACTTCTGTAGTATCAATTTAGCGTGACTCAATGGCCTGACACCTGGAAAGCCTGTGCAGGCAGAATACGGACGTTTCTGACCCTACAGCTATGTACCTCCTAAAGAGGACTCCTCTAGGAAATTCGTACGTATTACAGAGGGCAATAACACATCTTTAATGCTAGTTTTGCATTCCTCTGGGGTCACACTGTTGTTTAGTTTAAACCTGTCTAAGTCCTATTCTTGAGGTTGTTCATTACACACTATCTAGGCGCAGGCACCACATACAGTAACAGGCGTTGGACTAAATTATGGAAACATCCAGAAATGTGTACTTGAACAAAACGGCAGATTTTATCCGAGCCTGTAGATAGCGGTGTTGTATTTGATGACGAACATATCTGCGGAATGCTCTCAGTACGTTGCAAGTGTCAGGCGTGTTATCAGCACAGTGTCTCATGTGGTTGTGAGTACATAATATTGGAGTTAAGTGAATTTTAATGTGGCCAAATTGTTGATTTTTGTGTACTGGTTACTCCGTAAACAAGGGTGGACGGAGTGTTTGTTCTTCTAACAGACACCGTAACGAATATTATACTGCGTCTGGGGAAAGAAGAAAACATCATCCGCTAAGTGACAATACTGAAAACAGAGCGTGTTTAGTGAACGTGGCAGACAGTCATTGACAAGGGAATAAGACACAACAGCTGCAAAAGTCACTGCAGAACTCAATGTCGCACTCACGAACCTTGTCAGCAACGATACAACACGAACTGAGCTCCATAATCAGGGAACTGCAGGGTGAACTGGAATTCTAAAACTGCACATCAGTGATGCAAATGAACATGAAAAGCTGGTGCCAAATCCATAACATATTGACTTTGAAAAATGGAGGACAGTCATTTGCTCGAATGAGCCTTGTTGGACAATGTTTCCAACTTCCAGTCGACTTGTCAAGATCGGAAGGTGGCGGGGTTTCGGTGACGATTTGCGCATCCATATCGCGGAATTCCATGAGCCCATGGGGACTCTGCAGGGACGCGTTACTGCCAAGAAACGTGTGGCCATTTTGGCTACTCAGGTCCATCCAATTGTGCAGTGTCTGTTCCCCAATCTTGATACTGCTTTGTTCCAAGACGACAGGGTCCCTGCTCACAGAGCCAGCATTGTCCAGGACTCGTTTTGTGAGAAGGAAGATCAATATTCTCAAATCTCTCATGAGCACGACAGTCACCAGATCTCAATATTATTGGGCCTTTGTAGTTTAAATTCCAGAGAAGAGTGAGCGATCGCCCTCCACCTCCACCATCGTTACCTGAATCTGTCTCCATTTTGCGTGAAGAGTGCTATAAGACTCCCTTTTAAACCATGGAAAGCCTGTATTTATCCATTATGAGACGACTGGGAGCTGTTTTAAACGCCAGTAGTTTCCTACACCGTATAAGGCATTCTCATGTGTTGTTTTTCGTTTTTTTTTGTTTTCCCATATATTTGTCCAGCCTGTGTATATTGTTTACGTTGACCAGTGTTGTTGCAGATTGTGTTTCCGTTAAGCCTGTGGCAGGTTAATTTTTATGCTGCTAAAACATTGCTTTTCTAAAACTGAGAAATTCTTAGGGTTAAGTACTTGACAACCTGTTTCCTGTTGTGATTTAGTGTTTAGCTGTTTCAGTTTATTGTTATGTGCTTCTAGATGATACTATTCCGTAACACTAATTAACACGTGTGTATGCAGTGATAAAAGATTTCAGTTCTTGTAAGCGTTCTTGCTTCCATCCAGATTTTTATGTGTACCATGTCTGTGCCCTTGTACCCTAGACTTAATTTACTTAGTGTAGTTGAAATCTTAATTGTGAAGGTACTGCTATGCATCTTAAGTCATGATTTCGGAGTTATCATATTTCATTTGTTCTCTCACTAAATATTTCTAGAATTTCAAGCCCGTACTCAATTATAAATCATGAAATTTTGTAATGTGCGTTTGAAGTATCATTTAACTTCACTGTTATTGCTTTTATCTCAACTGTGCCATTGTCATTAATCCCACAGAAGATTTTAGTTTTACTGATGTTGTAATTTATTAACTGTGAATTATGTAAGTTTCTTGTTATTGCTGTGCTCATTTTATTTCACATTTTTTGAAGAGGTTGTTTTTAAATAGTTTCACTGCTAAAATGTATTTGCGTCCCCACAACTCCGGCGTCACTGAATCCACAGCCCATGTTGCTGCTACGCGATTCTAACACTACAAATGACGACGAAAACTTATAATTGCAATGACATAGTTGTGTTGAACTTTTCAAAACACATATGAATCTATAAAGGAGTATTAATCCTGATTCCTTATTACATCTATATTATTCAGCGTCACGAATGTATTACTGTGATTATCACTATTATTGTTCTTCTTTTCCAAAGAAGCTTCATTCGTTGTATTAGTGTTTGGTTGAGGATTAGGAAAAACTTTACTAGACTTCAATGTAGCAATGATTATCGCTATTATTGTTCTTCTTTCGAAAGAAGCTTCATTCGTTGTATTAGTGTTTGCTTGAGGATTAGGGAAAACTTTACTAGACTTCTATGTAGCACGGTAGGAATTCTAGTCTGCCGCTATGCCGTATGCTATGACACCACTGTTAGGCCGCTGGTGCTCTCGTATGGTATTCAGCAGTCTCATAAAATGTTCACCTGCGAGTTCTCTAAAAGACTTGTGAAGCGCAAAGTAGTACAGCAGTATTTATTCCAAGTATCTACGAAAGGTCAGCTGAATCGGTGTTTATTGACCTGTTGCGTGCCTACCTCTCTCAGGTGCTATTCCGCTCACGGGGCTAATACATCTAAAATAAGGAATGTTGGAGTAGTGCGCTAGATCCTCACGGAGTCAAGGTCGCTCTAGTAAGGATGTTTTCTGTTACGTTATTGACAGCACAGAAGAACGAACTCTAAAGGCAAGCGAATTATGATCGATTATTGGCGTAGTAAAAGAACACAACATAACGAATTAAGGTATACTATGCACAATAACGGGAAATTTTAAACTTTTATAAGAACACAGGTTATGCATTGTGTGTATCAACAAATATTTTGCTGGCTTTTTCCACAAAGGTCTGATTTGCCACGTCTTTGGAAATGCCAGCACATGGGGCTATTTCGCCCCGTAGATGTAGGGCTATTTCCGCTCAAACAAATTATTAAATTAGTTGATGTTTTGCTGCAAATTCTAGAGATCAAAAGGAAAAATCCATGTACTTCATGGTTCGAGGAAGATACGAAGCAAGCCGTAACAAGCGTTACAGGCAGCTACTTTGGATAAAGGTCCAGCAGTGTGCTACATGGTTTCACAAAGAGTATCGGTGCAGAAAGGACGAAAACTGTTTACTTGTAAATGCCTGTGATTTTGACACTGAAATACACAGGGCGTAATAGTCTCTTGACTGGGTGTAACTGTCACTCTACTTTTATATATTATGATTTCTGCCTCCTTCAGATGTTTTGTTTAATATTTCTTTAATGTAAAGGAATTTCGACCATTTTTGTACTTGTCATGTCAAGTCATGTCATGTCAAGTACAGCTTATAAATGAAATGAACGGAACAGGTCAGCAGTACGCTACTGTGGAGAGGAAGAGTAAGTGGATAGGTAAGTCTTTCCTAAATGTTCACGTGACCTTAACATTGCATCGTTGTCTTACGTACTCTGAACGTCTGCCGGTGGTCTAATATTATACACTCCTGGAAATGGAAAAAAGAACACATTGACACCGGTGTGTCAGACCCACCATACTTGCTCCGGACACTGCGAGAGGGCTGTACAACCAATGATCACACGCACGGCACAGCGGACACACCAGGAACCGCGGTGTTGGCCGTCGAATGGCGCTAGCAGCGCAGCATTTGTGCACCGCCGCCGTCAGTGTCAGCCAGTTTGCCGTGGCATACGGAGCTCCATCGCAGTCTTTACCACTGGTAGCATGCCGCGACAGCGTGGACGTGAACCGTATGTGCAGTTGACGGACTTTGAGCGAGGGCGTATAGTGGGCATGCGGGAAGCCGGGTGGACGTACCGCCGAATTGCTCAACACGTGGGACGTGAGGTCTCCACAGTACATCGATGTTGTCGCCAGTGGTCGGCGGAAGGTGCACGTGCCCGTCGACCTGGGACCGGACCGCAGCGACGCACGGATGCACGCCAAGACCGTAGGATCCTACGCAGTGCCGTAGGGGACCGCACCGCCACTTCCCAGCAAATTAGGGACACTGTTGCTCCTGGGGTATCAGCGAGGACCATTCGCAACCGTCTCCATGAAGCTGGGCTACGGTCCCGCACACCGTTAGGCAGTCTTCCGCTCACGCCCCAACATCGTGCAGCCCGCCTCCAGTGGTGTCGCGACAGGCGTGAATGGAGGGACGAATGTTGACATGTCGTCTTCAGCGATGAGAGTCGCTTCTGCCTTGGTGCCAATGATGGTCGTACGCGTGTTTGGCGCCGTGCAGGTGAGCGCCACAATCAGGACTGCATACGACCGAGGCACACAGGGCCAACACCCGGCATCATGGTGTGGGGAGCGATCTCCTACACTGGCCGTACACCACTGGTGATCGTCGAGGGGACACTGAATAGTGCACGGTACATCCAAACCGTCATCGAACCCATCGTTCTACCATTCCTAGACCGGCAAAGGAACTTGCTGTTCCAACAGGACAATGCACGTCCGCATGTATCGCATGCCACCCAACGTGCTCTAGAAGGTGTAAGTCAACTACCCTGGCCAGCAAGATCTCCGGATCTGTCTCCCATTGAGCATGTTTGGGACTGGATGAAGCGTCGTCTCACGCGGTCTGCACGTCCAGCACGAACGCTGGTCCAACTCAGGCGCCAGGTGGAAATGGCATGGCAAGCCGTTCCACAGGACTACATCCAGCATCTCTACGATCGTCTCCATGGGAGAATAGCAGCCTGCATTGCTGCGAAAGGTGGATATACACTGTACTAGTGCCGACATTGTGCATGCTCTGTTGCCTGTGTCTGTGTGCCTGTGGTTCTGTCAGTGTGATCATGTGATGTATCTGACCCCAGGAATGTGTCAATAAAGTTTCCCCTTCCTGGGACAATGAATTCACGGTGTTCTTATTTCAATTTCCAGGAGTGTATTTTTCCATTGCAGTTTAAACAAAAAGAATTAGATATGTACAGAAGTGCCCTCCGCCACACACCGTTGGGTGGCTTGCGGAGTATAAATGTAGATGTAGATGTAGAACCACAGCAACATAAGCGTGCTGGACAAACCGTTAATTACCCCGAGGACACATCATTCGATACTGTGTAATACCACCTCCGGCTTTTATGAAGAATATTCCGGTGAAGGAAAGAGTACACAAGCTTATTGGAGTATGGCATATGCAGTTGAAGCCACTCATTGACGATTAGGACCCGCACAGCTCCCAAATTGCGGGGGTTCTGACTCCACCAGCTGTTCCATATAGGCGCGGACATTTTGTGTAGAATTAGTGTGCCGTAGTGGGCCATTCGAGGTGTGGTACGGTGCCTGGGTGCTCGTCAAAACAGGAACATAAATGTACAGCCCTCTGAATACAGCTCTTGCCATATTTGAAGACGGGAATATCCACAGCATAATCTCGAAAATGTAAAGGAAGTGGCAATGTTTGGGCACTGTGAATATGGAAATAAAAGAGAATAACTTTGCTGAACCATAATACGATAAACATGACAGAACCACCTTCGTATTGGACAACACCCACCGTACACAGCGGGCTAAACGCACCAGTTTGTCTTCTGTGCACTCGACTCTTTGCATCGCCTGAAAAGATGCTAAACTGACACTCGTCGGACCACACCACACCTTCCCAGTCAGTTTCTAACCCTGTGTTGTTAGACACACTGAAGTTAATCATTTTTATATGTCGGTGCTGAGAAATAGCCTTTTGCGAACCACCAGGTCCCAAATGTCTTTTGCGAACGCTTAACTTCGCAACCATTTCTCGAAAAATCATTGAGATGGCAATTCCATTCACGGTGTGGTCATGGACACGTCCAAACACAATTGCTCTTCATGCCATTCTCTTATGTCTGCGCGTCAACCGATGTTACTGAACTGATCCCATACAATGGACGTGTACACAGAGGAACTTGGCTCAGAACGGCACTGCGGGGCACAAAGCGGCTGTGGTGTTTTCTAGACAGGAGAACGCTGCAAGCTCTTGTAGTTACGTGTAACATTGTCTCTGAATTGAAGGAAAGTTTTGACAGCCGTATTACTTGGTATGAGAGCGACTTGTAAGTGAACGGTTGCCCTTCACGTTTCCAATCTTTTTTTTACATTTTGGTGGATTTAAAAGTAAGATAAGCCGTTAATTGGCCGCACGTAAATGACATGTAACCTTAAATTTCACGCTATTCGCTGTACGTTTGTTATATAATACGTTTAAAACGGTCAGTAGATGTTGTTAACCTAAAATGTGATCCTGTGGCGGAACGGGACGGTTCAGAATGGAACAGTGTTTCGATTTTCCCCTACATTTCTTGGTGCAAGTAGATTTCCAACTATGTATTTTTTTCTTTCTATCTGGATTTTCCAGACTGTGTGCACTTACTACAAAAAGACTGATAGGCAGGAATTGGATATTAAATAAATGGAAATGACAGTTTCAACCGTTTTGTCTTTTAAATGGGAGTTTATAAGCATGTAAGGAATTTAACGTGCCCAAATCTATGTTGGAAAGACAGTTTCCTAAACCTTAAAATAATGCCAACTACAAAGTTGACGAATCAGATGGGAAACTTAAAAATTGTTACTGGTAGCGCACCTGAAGTCAACGGAGAGGAGTCTACTTAGTTCAACAGTGAAACAACTCATTGTCAAATAATTAGCTTATCATCCAGTAGTCTAGCTTGATAGGACTACAACACTACATAGTATTCTGTGTTATCTATTAGCAAGCCAGAATGCCCATCTTACACACGAGAGATAAAATTCAACAAGTAACAGTTAATGTAACTAGGTATTAAGCATCAATAATCAATGTTCATCTTTCAAAATGATATATTTTATTATTCTTAAGGTTTTTTTGAAGATTCCATAATCATTTGTCTAAATTGTTCATTGAACCACTTTATGTCTTAGTTTTAAGATGATATTCCTAATAAGTTCATCGTTTACACAATAATTGCACAAGAGATTACCTTATCCCATTGCGCCCCCTGGCTGCGGCAGAATGTGACATATGCAAGTATTTTCCATTGGTGCTGGGCAGAACGTGACGATAATATTGCAAAGGGAACACTTGCTAATGTTCTGTAGATTATATTTATTTGGCCATGAACCGGCTTTCGTTTTCTCAGGCCATCTCCAGGTAATAAATGAATGTCGCAAACACAGTTAAACATTATGTGCGACTTACAGAGATAATATTTGTACAGAAGATACAAAAATGACAAAGTTATTTCATTTGAAAACATTGCAATAGTGAACGAAGCCTTTATGTGGAGGTATACTTAACAAATGGTGAGAAATAAGATGGATTTGCACTTTGAATCTACTCGTAGTAATTGTAACGAGAACTTAATTTAACAAAGTTTTAGGTACTGATAATAACTTGATACCAGTGCCTATGAGTTTAATTTGTGCACCACAGCACTGAAGATGATCACTATGTGATTGAAAATCGATTTTCTTATCAATAAACCATCAATATTACGGCCAACGCTGACCTTCCTTTTAATTTGCTATATATGGTCTTTGTGCACACAGCACTCCATGGAGTCGCCAATCAACATCGTACACTGTCAGGGGCGACAGTCCGTTGCCGTTTATTACGGTATGGGCTACGTGTACGTCGTCCACTGCTCCGCCTACTTTTAACGAATGTGCAGAAACATGCTAGACGGCTGTGGTGTATGGAACGACGTTACTGGGGCCAGGAATGGCAACAGATAGTGTTTTTTGATGAATTCAGGTTCTGTTTGTTTCAGAATGATACCTGCAGTTTGGTTCGCCGTAGACAAGGGAGTGTCATCACGGTGACTGCATTCGCACAAGGCACAAAGCGCTACGTCAAGGTCTTATGGTGCAAAGTTGTACTGGCACAACCACAAGTCACATTGGTGTCCCTTCAGGGCACTGTGACTAGTGTGACATACGTGAATGACATCCTACGACCCGTAGCATACCCTTTCTGCAAAACACCCCTAACCCCATTATTCAGCAAGACAATGCGCGATTACACGTTGCTGCAAGAACACGTACTTTCTTGGTCTCACAGGATTTCAGCCTTTTGCCCTGACCCACCGGATCACCAGACTTGTTGCCAGTCGAAAATATATGGAGCATGATGAAACGACGGGTCCAGCGCTGTGTCGCAAAGCTATCCACCACGGATGGACTTTGCAACCAAGTGAATGCAGCATGGATGCCTATTCCACAGGAAGCTTTTCGCGCCTTATACGCGTCGATGCCATCACGCATGGAACAAATTATCAGGGCTCACGGCGGACCGTGTGCCTACTAAGCAACGGGGCACATTCTGAACGGAAGCGCCTGAAATGCCAATCGTTTCTGTAGAACATACTTACGTACATATCTTGTGAAAATGAACATCCTAGCTCTGGTCGTTCGAAGTCTTTTATTTTTTCTGAAGTTGAGTGTAAACACTTTGTTATTTTCTTGTCTTCTGTAATATCCCTGTGTATGTCGCACATCATTTATATCTGTGTTTATAACATTCAGCTGTCATCTGAAGATGGCGTGAGAAGCCGAAAGCCCGCTCGTGAATAAGCCAATATAAATTGGCAGACCATTCGGAAGTGTTTTTCTTTTAATTTGCAAACATTTCTTTGGAACAACGTAAAAAATGCATAAGATACAGTTTTAAATTCTTATCAAGTAGGGTACGTTAGGTTATATCAAGTGACTTTTTTATACCTTGAAGAATGGTTTTCATGTGCTCCTTCCTTTTACAAATATTGCTAAAGGTTAAATATCCCATCCCGTCCCGAGTTCCCCTACACACCACTTATGCCAGCGGAGAAGTGTCACGTGATCTAATTCCAAGCACCTCAGAAAGCCGATTGTGCTGTCGTAAAAGAAGTGACTAATATTTTGTTCTTCGAACTTACGTAATTTTCAATTAAGAACATTCAAATGTCTCAGTTGGGAGACTTCCGCATACATACCCGAGACCTCTCAGCCTCCAAGTCGGCTGCTGAGAGCGGTCGGCAGAGCAGGAAATACGGACGGAGGAGAGAGAGTGTCAGGCCAGCGGACGGGGACACCGTTTGGCTGAAAGGCGGCCGCCCCGTGTGCCTCCTCCGTTACTCATTCAGAGCGCGGAAGAAGTCGCCGGCCGGAGGGGCGGCAATCTTTGTGCCGCGAGCTGGTGGGGGCGGAAGCGGGGGCGGGGGGCGCCATCTGGGCCACTCTGCAGGCCATTCAGCCGCCTCCGTCCCGACTATCACGCAGCCTGGCGCCGGGGCTGGCTCAGGTGCCGTAAGGGGGAGTGCCGTTTACCTGTCTCCACCTCTCACGTGCCCTTCAGACTGTAAGGAACGACGAGATGCTCCAATTTAACAGAATATTATCTCCAGAAGCTGACTGTCAACCATAGACCTTAACACCTATAATAATTCAAGATCTTATGTAACTTTTTAGGGTTCCGTGCCACAGCGGGTAATAACTGAACTTTTGTACAGTCGTTTTGTTGTCTGTATGTCTGTCCGTAGACGTATAAAGTTAAAATTTGTATCAAGTATTAACATTTATGGTTCCTTGGTGGTGTAAAAATTTCAAGATACGCCATTTATGTCATATTTTGATACTCGAAAACTCAATCATCGAAACCCATAGCGCAGTTCCCATTGAACTAGAATCATGAAATTTGGCAAGAAGCAAGTTTTCACACTGCAAGTAAAGGAAAAAATCCAAACATTGTTAATTTCTAATTATATAATACGAAAAAACATTTTTTTTAATATTTTTATCCTTCTGTGTGTATCTCTGTCTGTCCATTAAGACATCTTTTTCTCTTGGGATTTTCGGCACCGATATCTTGCCAGTATCTTCATCTACATTGATAGTGACTGGGGCAAATGAATGACGCTAAGTCGCTTAATAGAACGCGTGCACAAAATCTGTCATCGTCCCAAAATTAATCTTGTGCCCAGTGGCAGAACTGTGCACGACGTTCAAAGTCGTCGCCATGCAATTCATGGTGCATAGAAATATGGTACGGGTGGAATCGATGTTGATGTAGCATTCTCAACACCGACGTTTTTGAGATTCCCGATTCTCGAGCAATTTGTCTGCTCCTGATGTGCGGATTAAACACGAAGCACCTAAAACACCTACTTGGGCATCAACATTTGTTGCATGTCGTGGTTGACGTTCCACATATGGCTGAAGACTTCCTGTTTCCTTAAATAACGTAACTACCCGGCAAACGGGCCGGACACATGGATGATGTCGTCCAGGATACCGAGCAGCATACATAGTACACACCCGTTGGGCAATTTGGTCACAATAGCCATACATCAACACAATATCGACCTTTTCAGCAATTGGTAAACGGTCCATTTTAACAAGGGTGATGTGTCACGAAGCAAATACCGTCCGCACTGGCGGAATGTTACGTGATACCATTTACTTATAAGTTTGTGAGTATTACAGCGCCATCTATCACAAAGCGAAAAAAGTGGTCCAAGTAAAACATTCATATTTCTTTACGTACTACACGAATATGTAATAAAAGTAGGGGTTCCTATTTTTAAAAAAAAAACGCACTTGATATCCGTTTGACCTATGGCAGCGCCATCTAGCGGTCCAATCATAGCGCCATCTGGTTTCCCCTTCAAGCTAGACGAGTTTCGTTCTTTGCAGTTTTTTCGTTTGACGCTTATTTCGTGAGATATTTCGCCCGGTCACGATCAATGGACCACCCCGCATAACTGTCAAAAATCGTTGGGATTCTCGATTCTCAGGAAGTATGAACTATACAATTTTGTTTTAACGGAACGCTCACTGCACGATTCCTACTCACACTTACCCAGTTTCTTTAGATTACCTGTGCCGTTCGTGGCTTTCCCAACGCTTGTGTCGCGTCGGATAATGGTGTGAAACATCATCCGAGACGACGCACGTAAACCTATGAAGCACTTACGATACATCTTTATTTTCAACCGTGGTTATATCTTTTTTTCAAATATACAGAAAGTTATTCTTATTCTTGGATATTTAAACACTGTTTTATAGTTTAGCGAAGTAGTTCCGTATATGAAGTCAATTGTGTTTATACTCTGAGATTTCAAAACGTCACAATGTTTCATTGCGGAAATTAGTTTTCCTATAAAGACCATAACATAATCTAAAATACAAATTTGTTTCCAGTTCTGTTTCATAAAGTCAAACTACTGGCATTTCTGAAAAATGTTACTTACTTTTTCATTAATTTATCAAAGTTTTATTGAGCTGATTTTATGACATAGCTCAACATCTGTATTCTTGAGGAACAACTGATTTACCTTGTCAGTTTCGAAAATATCTTTTACCTTCATAAAAATTTTAAAATATTTTTATGTGTGAAACACATTAACTAACACGGATTTACACTTGTTATCGAAAGCGTTTCTGAAGAAGAGAAATTTGTTAACATCGAGTATAGATTTAAGTGTCAGGAAGTCGTTTCTGAAAGTATTTGTATGGAGTGTAGCCATGTATGGAAGTGAAACATGGACGATAACTAGTTTGGACAAGAAGAGAATAGAAGCTTTCGAAATGTGGTGCTACAGAAGAATGCTGAAGATAAGGTGGGTAGATCACGTAACTAATGAGGAGGTACTGAATAGGATTGGGGAGAAGAGAAGTTTGTGGCACAACTTGACTAGAAGAAGGGATCGGTTGGTAGGACATGTTTTGAGGCATCAAGGGATCACAAATGTAGCATTGGAGGGCAGCGTGGAGGGTAAAAATCGTAGAGGGAGACCAAGAGATGAATACACTAAGCAGATTCAGAAGGATGTAGGTTGCAGTAAGTACTGGGAGATGAAGAAGCTTGCACAGCATAGAGTAGCATGGAGAGCTGCATCAAACCAGTCTTAGGACTGAAGACCACACAACAACAACATCGAAAGCGTAAATGTTTGTAGTTTTTATTTTGAAAAGTAGAAATTTCTGTAAGCTTCGAGAACATTGAACAAAATTTTTCCAGGTTTGTGACCAAATTGTCAGTACGTACAAAAGCACCCTGAAGAAGGTCTCTTGCAACAGTGACCGAAACTTCGGTAGTCTTACATATTGACAATGCACTCACAATACGTAGAAAACACCCTGAAGAAGGTCCCTTGCAACAGTGACCGAAACGTCGGTAGTTTTTCATATTGACAATGCGCTCACAAACCCAACAAAATATTCTAGATCATTATCTGTTTCATGTACAGGGTGTTTGAGAGCGACTTTTTAACAATTGGGAACAGCTTTCTTACACTAAAAGATGGACAAAATTTCCAGTAAATACGGGCTCTAAAATGCATAGCTTAAGAGATATGAGCACTCGTTCATCCTCGATACTGTGAACCACAGTTCTTCTTCTTTAAACTCTTTTCTTTCCATATTTTCGGAGGAGGTAGCGTGGCGTAAAACAAGGATAACAGTAAAGTAAAAGTGGGTTCTACAATGCATAGCTTAAGAGTTCGAGCACTTGTTCATCCTCTCTTGTTCATCTTCGTTACAGTGAAATACATCTCTTCTCCTGAACCAGTACTTATACGTCTTCTGGTACTCGTTTCAGAGCCCATGTAAATTGGACATTTTTTCTTGTTTTCGTATAAGAAACCTGTCCCCAACTTTTTGAAACATCATTCTGAAACAACTTGTATAGTGTAAATTGGCGCCAAAGCCACCACAGGTTGTTTACTAGCCTTTCGACACTGCGCATGTGCTGCATACTCAAGACTCTTTGATTTGGGTGTGGTATAACAAAGAGTTCCAACACACTAAGTTTCTATTAAGAAAAATGTGACTTTGTTCATATTAAAAAATGTTGAGTGATGTGTTTACTGGATTTGGAGGTATGTGAATAAAAAATTAATACGTCAAAATTACATCGTTACACTTCAGTGTCATAGGAAAAACAAACCTGTACTATTACAAATTTTCATTAAGGTTATCCTCGAAACAAGTACGCTGAACACTGACATCAACTGTAAGAAAAGTGAAGGATGTATTTTCGTTATAAACTTTTCCTCTTAACTGCTTACTACAACTACTGCTGTAGCAGTGGTAGACATTGAAAGTTATTTGGACTAATATAGCTCAGTACAGTGTTAAGGGGTACTTAAAACAACTTATCAGTTATACGAATGCTGGATGTTAACCATAAACGTTACACCCTTCCGGTGATAAAGATTAGGCTGACCAAATTACAGTATTCGAGAATCTGCTTCCCTCTCTCCGTCATTTGAGTTCCTAATACCCCAATTTATATCCTGCTGTTTTTTTGTGCAGTTTTATAGTGTTCAACACTTGAACAAAATTAAGCTATCATCAATGCCACGCTTTACAATACATGGTTCTAATGGAGTCGATATGCTCCTGCCTTCCTCCCAATACGATTACCGAACTAATTTGTCTGCCTGAAAAATAACACGGGAATACCTCTGAGATACTCTTCAATATTGTTCTTTCACTGGTGCAAATATGAAAAAATGACTAATGGATTGCTACCAGCCTCTTTCAATGGTCACCACTCACAATACTAAGGTCTCATGCGCTACTCTTTCGTCAACATGAGTCATAACTGATTAAATGTCTTCGTTGTACTTGCATTTGGCTAGGTCTTACTTCAGACCTTACCAAATAACTATCGGGTCTAATAAGTCCACATACATACACGAGACACACAAACAGCCACAAACATAAAGGTACAATAATAATAGAGTCATTGTGTAGTACTTGTATTACTATTGCTGGTGTTTATATTTTTACGCAAAAAAAAGAAAGCGTAATCCACTATGAATTTACTGAATCTACCCAACGATCTGTGCGTAAACAGTGATAACCGTACAGAAAGTGTAATATGAAATTGCTGTCGCAAGATTGCCACTGTTGCGTACGCAATCTTAAATGTAAATTCTTAATTTGTGTACAGGGTGTGTCAAAAGTCAGCTAATCGACAATACAGTACAGTGTTTTGTACTTTAATGATTTATGCTAAATAATTTGTCTAAATTTTTGAAATTGTTTAGTGTGTCCTCCAATTTGTTTACAGGTTTAGCTTATTTTAACACTGATTTACGTTCTTGACCCACAATTTCCCATTATTATCAAAAAATATTTTCAAACTCGAAATTGTTCAATGTGTTATCCTATGTTGTTTACACATTTAGTTGATCATTATAACACTGATTCACGTGTCTTCTCCCATAATTTCCCATTACTACGAAAAATTTTTTCAATCTCGTGTTCAATGAAGTCCACTAAATGCTGTAGGTGTAATGGTACTGTAGCGAATACATTGCCTTTCAGCATCCCCAACACTCATAAATCACACGATATGAGGTCGGTGGTCCCGGACGCCAACCCATTTTACCACGTCTTCATATCCATTGTTACAAACTCTAATCTGTTGTGTGAAGATCAGTCCATTAACATTTCAACACACTTCTACTCGTTCTTAATATTATTGAAGAAATAGGGGCCTATCAGTCCTTTCCTGTAGATTTTCTTTATCAAGTACTGATTTTAACGACCATTGCGCGATAAGTCAGTTACAGTACCTGCAACCTCGAACCTTCGATTTAATTTATTGATAGCTTGCCTGCATGATGGCTTTCCTGCATGATGGCTTGTGTTCTGTTTTAGGTGACCAGCTCTAATGACGGTCATGAAGTGCCCCGGGATCGGCTTGTTGAGGAAGGACCACCTTATTTATGAGCTGGCGATAAGGCGCCAGCCTAATGAGGGTAGTGTCCCGGACTAAGCCCCCCATTTGCGTGCTATCGTTCTCCAGCCGGTTGACGTCACGCTGGATGATGTGGGTGAGACAGAAGCAGCCATTGAGATTTTGTGTAAGGCTGTTAGGGGTCTTGAGGACACCATCGGCTTTTTGGAGGGCACTCAACCCAATGGCAGTCAGTTAGACAGCGTGCGGGTACTGTTAATCCATTTAACTAACCGGATAGCGGATTTAAGGACATTAAAGTTAGAGGATAGTTTTAAGGAATCAACCCCTGAATTGGGGTGCTTGATTAATGAATTTCAGTTTAAGATTACACATTTATAGCTTGATGGGAAGAGAACTGGGGAGTAGGACTTTCTGTCTTCAGGAGAGCGCGCGAGCCAGCCTGGGAATGCTGTACTTAAGTTTCCCGAGAGGTTAGACGCAGCGTTTGCTAAATTGCCTAACCCTTTGGTGCAACTCTTTCGGGACATCATAGAATTAGTTACAGACCGACTCGACCAAATTGAAAGGTTATTATGGTTGTTGGTTCGCCCTGAGCAACACGCTGATGCGTTTGGCGTTTCGCATCAAGTAGTTTTGTCGCTATTGTATCCGTGAGTTAGAGGCGAATAGAGGACCCTCGTATACAGAGCCATGGCAGAGGGGTTTTCCTTGCAGCTGTTGAGGAAGCTTGTAATTAGAGAAAGATTGACCATGCGAGATCGCAAACAGCTCGAGTGTCGCTGAATTTGACAGATGCAGCAAGATAAAAAGGAGTTACGTCAATATGTGGACAGAGTGAAGACGGCCTGCTTGGTCTTGCTAGTCGACTTGCCAGAACGGGTGTTATTTTCTATGTCCTGAGGGGAATGCGATCGGCGGATAGGTCACATTTTGTTTTTCGTGGTCGTCCTTCCACTTGGGAAGAGCTTCGTGCCGCCGTTGTAGCGATATCTGAGTTACCGCTCGCGGACGATCCAGGCCGTGAAGTTAGGGTTCAGCCCACGTGTGTTATCAAGGAGAACTCGGATTATCTACACCGGCTGACTCTGCTAAAAGGGAACCGGAGCGTTGCTTCAGGTGTGGTCGGACAGGTCATTTAGTTCGTTCTTGCATTCAACCGCGCGCACCCAGAGCCAATAAATGACGCTGGGCTGGGCAGCGACCTCGGGATCAAGCCCTTAAACCTTGTTGTGCCCGTGTCGCTGCTCGATCGGCACCTCCCCTGTTTTATATTTGTTCTCGAGTAGGTGGCGAACCTATTTGTGCCCTTATGGATTTTGGTAGCTCCTTTTCGTTGTTGAGCTTGAGATGGTTTCTTGACTTTTGTCATCTTACGAGACTTCGGTCGGTTCCTTCTTCGGTGCAGAGATGTCAGGTTGCCAATGGGCTGGGGTTGCCTCTGCAGGGTTGGATCCGAGGGATTATCTCGGTTGCGAATTTCTCCTGGCCCTTGTCTTTGGCCTTGGTTAAGAAGCTGCCGGTTGATTAGATTTTGGGATGTGATTTCATCAGTAAAACTGGTCTTGCCTTGGATTATTCCGGGAACACCTTCTTCTTGATGTTCGCTTCGACTCAGAAGTTTGGGTTCTGTGAATGTGCTAAGCGTAAGGTGCATCGATATGCCGGCGCGCTGGCTGTTGATGCTAAGGTTTATGATCTCACCCATCTGTCTTCACAGCAGCCTCTGAACTATCGGATATGTTGCGGAGGTTCCCCGAGCTTCTCTGTAATAGAGTGGGAACTAATGTTCTTGACTACCATATTCGTCTATCTGACCATATTCCCTTCAGGCAGTCCCCACATCGTCTCTCACCGCCAAAGATGAAGATACTAACAGGATAGATCTCTAGAATGCTCGATCAAGGAGTTATTAGGCCTCCTACATCAGCTTATGCTTCCCCCATATTCCTAGTTCCTAAGGATCAGGGGCGATATTTTCGGCCTGTTGTTGACTACCGGCGCCTGAACACCAAGGTTGTCCTCGAATCAGTTCCTTTACCTGATCTTCATAACTCTTTTATTTGGATTGGCATCGCTAATTGGTTCACCGTGATCGATCTGAATCAAGCCTGTTATCAGATTCCCTTAGACGAAGAATGTAAACACGTTACAGCGTTTTGTACTGATTGGAATCTGTTTGCGTTTAACAGAGTTCCCTTTGGTTTGGCTACTGGCGCAGCCGTTCTTACTCTTTTGCTGGATAATATTCTTGGAGACTTGGAATTAGTCTGTGCTTATAATTACTTGGACGACTTGGTGATTTATAGCCATTCGTTTCAGGAGCATTTCGAACATATCCAACAAGTTTTTGCTAGGTTGCAGGGGGCCGGTTTGACTGTTAAACCCAATAAGGTGACATTGGCCAGGTAGCAGGTATCCTTCTTAGGTCACTTAGTATCAGGCGGGAGTATTCGCATTGATCAGGAGCGGACTAAGGCATTGAGAGCTCTCCCGCCGCCTGCTGATAAACGCGGGATTGCCAGGTTCATAGGCATTGCGAATTATTTTAGGCGTTTTGTCCATAGTTCTTCTCAGTTGGCGGCTCCCTTAAATAAATTGCATCGAAAAGGGGTGTGTTTTGAATGCGGACCTGCCCAAGATCACATTAAGGCAGCCATAGCTACCCCTCCGGTTCACGGAGTGCCTGATTTAAGTAAAAAATTTATTGTACAAAACGACGCATCTAATGCGGGGATTTCGGCCGTCCTACAGGAGTACGAGAGTCAAAGGCATCATTAGCGTACGTGTCTCGTCGGTTAACCAGTGCTGAACTTAAATATTCCGTTTACGAATGTGAGGAATTGGACGTCTTGTTCGCGCTGGAGAAGTATCGCTTTTATCTTGAGCACAGAGTATTTCAGCTAGAAACCGACAATCAAGCTTTAATCTGGGTGCTAGTCAGGCCGCGTAAAACTGGCCGTATCGCAAGGTGGACAGTACGCATTTCAGGGTTCCAGTTCGAGGTTAAACATATTAAGGGCACTGAGAATGTGCTTGCGGATGTCCTCAGCCGTATGTTCACTGAACATCCATCTAGTGAGCGCGCCCAAGAAACGGAGGAAGGAAATTTTAGTTGTGTTGCTTTAGGCGGTATTCCTCATTTGTTTAGTGTCGTTGTCGACCATCAGGACCCCATTTGTGGACCGGTTAAGGAACGGCTGTCGGCGGGGGAACGCTAGGATGGATACGTCATCAGGAAAGGCTTTTGTGTAAAAGGGTGGGAGGTGCCAAGGAGTTGACGATCTGCCTACCAGCCACACTGGTACGCCTCGTTTTTCATTACTTTCACAACTCGTTGATTGGCGGGCATTTAGGAACCTATAAGACCTTGCAGGAAATTATCATTTGACTTGGCCGTCTATGGACCAAAACGTTTCTCGGTGGTTCCTCGATGTCGGTTCTGTCGTGTGGCCAAGCCTAAGAACGCTCTTCAGCAGGGCTTCTTGAGTTCTAAGCGTGAATCCTGCCCCATTGACAAACTCTATATCGATTATGTGGGGCCCTTACCTTGCACCAAAAGAGGCCATCGGTACGTATTGGTTATTAGTGACGCGTTCTAAGGGTTTACCTGGCTTCTTCCTAGTCGTAACGTGACTGCTGCTACTACTATTCCACATTTAACTAACGTATTTAGTGTTTTTGGACCCCCTAAGCAAATCGTTAGTGATAATGCACCGGCCTTTCTTTCGGCTGCCTTCCAGGCTTTCTGTTTTCAAAGCGGTATGGAGCACGTAACTATTTCCCGCAGGGCTCTTTCGCGGGGAGGGTCAATCGTAATCTCAAATCCGCACTGATTACCTTCCAATAGAAGACAACCAGTAAGTGGGATACTAGCCTCCCTTGGCTTAGTTTTGTCTTCAATACCGCCAGCCATGAGGCTTTGGAGGCTATTCCGGTATCCTTGATCTTTGCTTATCCTGTTAATTCCCCTCTTTTCGAACTTATGGGGAATTCAAGATCTAATCCCTGCCGATATTACCCTTCAGATCGTCAAAGAAAACTGGAATCGTGCCAGGCGCAATATTCTCAGGGCCCACAACAAACAAGCTGACCGTTACAACCGTAATCGACGAGTCTTCAGGGGTGAACCAGGAGACCAGGTGTATGTCCGTAATTTTCCCGGGAGGGAGGTCCGTGTTGGAAACCTTGAGTTAATCTTCTGGTTAAAGACAACCACACCAGTAAGCAATACCAGGTCCATCCTAATCAAATTAAGTTTGGTTAGGCGACTCGTTGGGTTATCCCCAGGTTGGTGTTTAAGGGGGGGAGGCTGAGCCGTGTTGTGGCTCGCGTTGGAGGCTTTGGTAGGTTGGCATCATGTAATATGGAGAGTGGCGTCTCGTTTTCTTCTTGTGTTTACTGGCGCCACTACATTTGCTAGCACTGTCTGTCCACCAGTGGCAGCAGCAGCGGTTATCGATATCTACTTCCGTGGTACTATCTTTGGAAGGACATCAAGTGTTTTTCGGGTCGGAGTGTGTCGGGAGTTCGGTTGGGACGGTGCAGCAGTGAGGTCCAGCAGCGTGAGAACATGCCGGGACCACTGGCGGCATGCAGGCCATTCCGGATTGAGGGGCTGTAGTTCTGAGGGCCACGGCCTCGTTCCCCACCGGACCCAGGACGTTTGAGTTTAGTGAAACTAGTAGTGAAACCTCCACTATTTTTAGATCACGTCATTTGCTCGCGCGTTGCTGCTCACAGGGACGCTGAGACGAAGAGCAACGAGTGGAGTGTTTGGACTACTGTGCTTGTAGTGGTTCCTTCTGCCTCTGGATGTTCTAAACACCGGATTCTGAAGACGCAGTACCGACCTCCAGTTCCGCCTTGCCTGGGTTATTCCATCGTTGTATTGGTTACTAGACGTTAGGTAGATTTTGCAAGAGTGTTGGCTTGTGTTTAAACTGTCGCGCTAGTTTGATTTGCCATCCAATTAAGTGAATACCAATCTTGGCTGCCTGTCTCATCGTTTACGAAGTTTAGCGTCTTTCCCAAGTCGATGCGTAGAGCATTGTCTGAAGCACACTTCTCTCTTGATTTGGTCAGATTGTGATGATTGTTTTTTTTTCAATGTTTTAATTTTGAATTAATGCTTTTGGGGCCTTCAGCGGGAAAAATAATTTGGAATTGCTATCCAGGGCTTCAACAGTCAAATTGTTTCTTGAGTTATTACTATTAGGGCCTTCAGCCGACAATTAATTTGAATTTCTTGTCGATAAGGCCTTCAGCAATGAATGCAATTTGTCTTAAGAATAGTTAATTAGATATTGTCTCTTAGTAATGAAAATTTGATGATTGTCCTTTTTCATAATATTTTAGTATCTCTTGGAAAAGTTTGATTCGTTCTTAAGAATTTGCTATCCAGGCCTTTAGCCATCAAATTGTTTTTTGGGTTATTATTATTGGGGTCTTCAGCCGACAAATAATTTGAATTTCTGTTCAATAAGGCCTTCAGTTAGTGCAACTTGCTTAAGAATTTTATTATTAGACATTGTGTCTTAACAGTTTAATTTGATAATCGTTCCTTATTGTTAACCTTATTTTCAATTGTTTCCAAATAAAGTATATGGGATTTTTGAAAAAAAGAACTGAGCAACGAACGGTAACTGAGCACGGTCCCGTCCACAGCGAATCCTGCCTTTCCCTAAGTCCCATGTTTCAACCCGCATCACTTCAAATTTTTTTCCCAGCGAAGTCACAGAACTTGTATCTCCAAGCTGCCCCTGTCGCCAAAACGCCCGACCAACTTCACACCACAATATACAACGGTCATCACGCTCGTTTGGCAGCCGTTGACACACGTCTCCCAATGAATGTCACGAGATCTCGAGGGTTACCCTGCGATGGCTAACAACCAAATCGCTTCACCCGCCAACCCGGAAGATAAGACACACGAAAAGCAAAGATAGCTTAGCTCAACCACAATCGATCTCAACGACACATGAACAAAATAACACTGGCTCCAGCTCGCCACGGCTGAGATATAATTTTTCTGAGTAATGTAATTTCAGCCGGCCGCGGTGGTCTCGCGGTTCTAGGCGCTCAGTCCGGAGCTGCGCGACTGCTACGGTCGCAGGTTCGAATCCTGCCTCGGGCATGGATGTGTGTGATGTCCTTAGGTTAGTTAGGTTTAAGTAGTTCTAAGTTCTAGGGGACTGATGACCACTGATGTTAAGTCCCATAGTGCTCAGAGCCATTTGAATGTAATTTCAATTCTCAGATGTTTTGAAATGCTAAACTTGACATCGAATACAATTTAACTATTGAGAAAGCCAGTGTTAGTAATTCACCCAAACCACTACCGCCTCCCTGTCCAGGCCATAAGTTTTTCAACACTGAGATTTTCGAAAATATTTTCATTATGTACATTATAAACATTTCAAAGTGTTACGGCCAGCACTGCACACCGATGAGCCTTTACCCAGTATATTTTATGCTTCTTCATGAGAGACCTGAATATATCGGGATCCACAGCTGCTACTTTCGAGGTAAGACAATTTTATTTATCTGTTATGTGCACCGCGACCAAAGTTATCAGCCGGCCGCGGTGACTGAGCGGTTCTAGGCGCTTCACTCCGGAAACGTGCAACTGCTACGGTCGCAGGTTCGCATCCTGCCTCGGGCATGGATGTGTGTGATGTCCTTAGATTAGTTAGGTTTAAGTAGTTCTAAGTTCTAGGAGACTGATGACCTCACATGTTGAGTTCGATAGTATTCATAGCCATTTGGACCATTTTGAACCAAAGTTATCAGTTTCGAACAGGGCCAGAGGATACAGTACCTAAGAGGCTGAATATATTTTGCAGTGACTTTATTTCTTCATTGGTATTGGGAGTTGCATTGCCCAATCAGTTCGTATGAAGCTTTTGCTAACAATAAATCAGGGTAAGCACACTACTTTCAGTTACAACACGCTACACGACAACTCCTGTTCTGTATGCATTCCCAGTTCAGGCAGTCATTCATTGTATTACAAAGGAATTATGGAAAGAAGGTTACAGTTGCATTTTCTCTATATATTTCTATCGGCATGTACAAGTCTGTGAGGAATGGGCTACATTAACTCAACGTTACATTCATCGTCTATCACTAAAAATCTCGGTGTTAATAAGTAATGGAGAAAATCTCCGTCACACTTCAAACTGTGAACAGACTTGCCGAGATAGTTCTAGGGTGGCCTACACGTCAACGAACACTCCAAACCATGGTATTCCTCGACATGAACCAATATTGCCAGAGGCGAAAGAAGTCATACGAGACAGATGAAAATCCTATGATTGACGGGGTTCTGAAAGCCAGACATTTGTATCCATAACCTGAGCAGCACATTTACCGTAGTTTAGGGGGAAATATAATTATTCACTGTAGCAAGAAACGTTGTAAAGAAGTCATGCCAGAATTTTTATACAAGAATCTATAGAATAACCGCCTTTGGCTGAACAGGAAGCAGCAATATGAGGAAAAAGTAGGAAAAAAAACATTCGAATGAGAAGTAGAGACAGATGCAGTGTGCAGCGTTAAACTTCCATCGAATATTCTATGACGAATGTGATGAGAAGGCGTGGATAATATTGGTTGGTATTACGAGTTTGAGGGTAAATACGCCAGAGAACAAATAATTACTGAGTGTTAATCACTGTAAGAGATAATGAACAGAATGACTGTGTTAATACGACAGTTTTGACAGTAACGGCATACCGTGAGAAGTGAAGGTTCGGAAGGGGTGAGCTGCTACTCTTTTTGAAACTACGCACGGGTGGTGATGTAAGATTCTGAAACACAGTGTATGTCCTGAAATACACCTCAAGACCCATATGACCCACTGATAGTGTGGTCTGTCGTTTAACTGGCAATTACAGATGACAAGCTTTCACCTAGCACAACGGAAAAAGGGAGAAATTATTCGGAAGTAGCTCAACTGAATACTGAACACGTACATGAACTGCAGAAACCATACCACACGGACGTTAAGTACCGTAAATCGTATCTTATAAATACTATTTGTAAAAGGTTAAATATTGTTGTCGTCTGTTACCCTTAATGCCTAAAACCTGTTAACACTGAACTTGTGTGGTGAATTCGATGAATTGCAATAACGTAGAGTGTCACCTGGATTACTGAAGTCTTCTCACAAAACAATAAATAATAGTGGGACACGCATATGCAATGTAGCGCTTGATCAAATGCAACAAGCCGGCCGCTGTGGCCGAGCGATTCTAGGCGCTTCAGTCTGGAACCGCGCTGCTGCTATGGTCGCAGGTTTGAATCCTGCCTCGGGCATGGTGTGTGTGATGTCCTTAGGTTAGTTAGGTTTAAATAGTTCTAAGTCTAGGGGACTGATAACCTCAGATGTTAAGTCCCATAGTGCTAAGAGCTATTTGAATTTGAAATGCAACAAAGTAAGCCGGCCGAAGTGGCCGTGCGGTTAAAGGCGCTGCAATCTGGAACCGCAAGACCGCTACGGTCGCAGGTTCGAATCCTGCCTCGGGCATGGATGTTTGTGATGTCCTTAGGTTAGTTAGGTTTAACTAGTTCTAAGTTCTAGGGGACTAATGACCTCAGCAGTTGAGTCCCATAGTGCTCAGAGCCATTTGAACCATTTTGCAACAAAGTATACGAACACACTTCCCCACGAAAACAAGTTTAATGATTCAAGCACGTACACGCGTTGCAACTGATAGTTTCACAAAAAAGGTGTCAGTTACGGTATATGCGAAGTCGAAATGCCTCAGATAACTTATAAAATTTACAAGCAGATTGTAATTGCAATTTTTCCATTGTGGCTATGATCAGACGCCGAATTGGAGCGTAAATTCAAAGGCCTCCACCGCCAGTGTTATTTAGAGTAAACTGATTTAGAGTACTAGGTCACGTCATTATAAAACACTGAAGCAACTAAATTGCCGACGTTTCGATCAACTTTTTCAGCAGTCCATTTCAGGCCGGTTAATCGCCCTGCGGAGTATCGCCACAAAGTCAGTCGAAACGTCAGCGATTTAGTTTCTTTACTGTTTTATAATGCCGCGACCTAATACCCAAAATTATTTGATTCAAAATGGAATCGGAATAACTAACATTCCTTCCGATACATATCACAATCAGAAAAGCAATAACATTGCAGTTCGTCTGAAAATATACTCACGTGTGGTAAAAGCTGCATGTAAGTAACTCGAATCCACAGATGCCTCGCACAGAGATGGATTCGGATCACCACGCAATTGAAAACTTGAACAGTGACCATGCATTCTCCAGGCGAAATCCACACGTAAAAGACAACGCGAAAGAGAAAAAAATGTTCAAATGTGTGTGAAATCTTATGGGACTTAACCGCTAAGGTCATCAGTCCCTAAGCTTACACACTACTTAACCTAAATTATCCGAAGGACAAACACACACACCCATGCCCGAGGGAGGACTCGAACCCCTTTATTCTTCAACATAATCTCCTTTCGGTGCCACGGTCTTTTGCCACCTTAGTGGCAGAGCCTGTATTCTCGTACTGTACCAGTTTACTAGTGACGTCGGAGCCAGCGTCTAGCTGCCTCAATAACTTCCCATCATCCACGTGCTGCTCCCCATGGAATTTATCCTTCATTGGGCCAGACAGAGGGAAGTCGGAATGTTCGGGATCCGGCCTGCAGGGTGGATGGGTAATAACATACCAGTGACGTCTTGTGAGCTCCTCTCGGAGACGCAAATTTGTGTGAGGCATAGTGTTGTCACACAGTTGCGTTGCTCCGCACAGATTTTCTTTCCTTGCTTTTTATTGTCTTCTGTTAGATGGCTAGGAACCCAGCGCGCACACACCTTTGAGTAGCCCATGATGCGTGTTACAAACCGGACACAGTATGAAGGACCAGGCCCTTTTTATTTTTTTCTTTTATCACTCGTTTATTACCTCAGAGAAATACACATTTTAAGACAAAATTTAAGTACATGAAATATGGCTCCCAGTAAAGGTTAACATAAGCAGTGACAAAACTTAGTTCTCTTAAGGGTTTCTGCTGGCAACAAATTTTAAGGAGGCAATGTAAGGTTTATATTAATTCAGCTCAAACATGTACCTGGTAATTGAATCACGACACATTTACTTTAACAATTTCGGCAACCAATAAATAGCGTGAATTTGTACTCACAGTAACCAACTAATCAACAGCCTTGCCACTGAATAAGTAGTAGGCCATTTGGAACGAATTAGCAACACCCAGCCACTAGGGGAGTTAATACCAACAGTCTTTAAATGTCTTGCTCCCCATTAAATAAACAAACTTACAGTAATTAAATGAATAACAAATCAAACATACTATGCTCCACTCATACTCTTCAGTGGAAGCCAAGCCAAAATGAAGATTCCATTAACTGACTAGCACTGAAGTCACACTAAAGCTCATCTCTGTGTTCCCAGACACACATGGGGCAAACTTATACAGGACAAGAATTTGAAGGGAGCACATCAGTAAAACTGGTAGTGGAGCTAACTCGTGCCACTGAAGATTAAGGTACTAGACCGGGGCACAAGGTGGTATACGATGAAGTTGCTTTAGTGCTATACTGCGCTCCAAAATATTAATTCAAATGGCCAATTCAAAATTAAGTACACATAAACCGGCATTAATTAACGAGGGGTGACACCAGGTCGATCGAAGGGATGACAACACTTAATTGAAAGGACGAATGCCGGAGGCGATAGTAACATCAAACACCTTCTCCGAGTTTTAACCAGGAATCACTTCCCGCTATACAAGTAAACATTTAACCAAGCACAAGGAAGGAACCCCAAAGAGAAAATTCAAATAAAACCCCCAAAAGATTATAAAGAACAGGGAATCCCACTATTTAAAAGAATTAGCTCTCCCCAAGGCAGTGTAAACGCTAAGGCCACACTTAAGAGGCCTCCAAAATTGGTTACAAAAGCTCTTATACATTTGCTCATTTTCTTTAAAAGAAACACAAGGCTGCTTAACTTCAGCTGCACGTCCGGTATGGCTCGTGTAGGATACACCAGGCAGCAACCCAAGCTAGGCGGTGGCAAGGCACGGTGAGCAAAATCAAGAGAGCAGACAGGCAGGCAGCCAACACATATCCTCCATCCTGAAGCGGCAGACCGCGTACAACCAACTCCATATATACGTGGTTGCTTCCCACCTCGTATCTCGCGGCGTCTCAGCAGGTAGTCCCAGCAAACGTCAACTGCCACTCGCCCCGCGAATGCGGAAAAGAAGCAAAGATAAGAAACATCGAAGGATCGATAATGGACATCCAAGAGACTGGCGCGCCAGTAACGAGCGCCACGGCTCACCCCAACTAGTGAACGAGCGTGTCAGCACTACCAATAGAAAGACTTCCAGTTGAGCAGCGAGATGTATGATTGTGATACGTCGATCACCTCGAACGACGGCGTCCGCACGTTTCAACATTGCATGAGTCATAGCTGATAACTATTGTTTCGGTTACTGTACCGTTACAGTGAGGGCGCGCTGTAACAAATATGAGAAGCCCGCATGCAGAATCGCGGATTGGAATCGGTCTTTGGTGCTCGAGTCGTATTCGAACTAGGAAAATGGAATTAAAAGTTTTTTGTTGAGACCGAGAGAGAGGTCATTTGCATAGCCAATCGAACATCTGTCTTAGTGTAGCAATGTTACAGTATATTAAACAAGGTTTGAACGGTGGACTAGAGCTGGCACCCAGTCAAATTGTATGAATCGATTAATTTCTCTTCTGAAAGATGTTAACTGGTCTGAATTAATGCTCAGCTAATGGCGTTATTTATACGTCCACCGTTCGGATTTTGCGTGCACATACGTGCAAAAAACACCGTCTTCTCAGAGATTTTTTAAGCACGCCACTTCTGTGTTTTAAATTCAAACGAATCGGTTGAAAGTTTTCGCTAAGGTAGAGAAATAGATGAAGTCAAGATGATTTTTTATCCTATATTATTTATCCGTTGTCGATAAAGGATGATTTGAAGTGGAGCTAAATGTAGCACTTAAAATTCGTTCTTACATGAATTGAATGCACGAAAACGGTCTAAAGTGTTTCGAATAAATAACAAACTCTTACGATAAAATTGAAAATTTTATTTCAAAAATCTACCTTCATTTAGATTTCACTTGGAGAAAACATTTTTGTGAGCTATTTTACGCACGTAGCTTCTATGTTTCACATTTGTGCTAATCGGCTCAAATTCTGTAAGAAAGTAGACAAATACATCTAATTAATGGTCATGTTGTTTTGTGAAAGTTATATCTCCATCTGTTGCCAAGATAGGTCGGTGAAATGTCAAAATTATGGTAGAGTAAATGTTGTGAACGAGAATGAAAAATGTTCCTATCATAGCACAAAAAAGGGCAAATACAGCCGGGGCAGAGTTAGGTATGCAAATGGAAGGGAACTAGGTTTTCGATTTATCTGGCAACTTCGAAGGCATTTCACTCAAAATATCTCGACGTTTTCGAGGTTTCATATGAATTACCGCTACTTCCCTAGTCCAGCGAGCTCTCTTATCTGCACGGTATTGGCACACTTGCCTCTTGCAGTTTATAGGCAATCCTGTGTCCAAAATCCAGGCCATTCGCCAGACGTAGTAAATATATCTTTTATCATATGGTTATGTATGCCCCGATAGCTGAGTGCTCAGCGTGACGGATTGCCGTCCTACGGGCCCGGGTTCGTTTCCCAGCTGGATCGGGGATTTTCTCCTCTCAGGGACTGGGCGTTGTGTTGTCTTTATCATCGTTTCGTCCCCATACGGCCGGCAGGTCGCCGAATGTGGCGTCGAGTGTAATTAGACCTGCACCAAGGCGGCCGGACCTGCCCCAAGGGGACAAACGGCTAGGTTTTTTTTT
This sequence comes from Schistocerca americana, assembly GCF_021461395.2. NCBI lineage: Eukaryota > Metazoa > Arthropoda > Insecta > Orthoptera > Acrididae > Schistocerca > Schistocerca americana. Next base: position 258,539,923 of record NC_060122.1, on the reverse strand, counting down.
TTTTTTCATATGGCTAAAAGGGATCACATTTCTGCGAGTGGATGACATCACATATCACGTTACTTTACCTGACACGATGCATAATACTGCACGACTTGGGTACTAATACTAACAAGTAGAACACGTAAATATACACTCCTGGAAATTGAAATAAGAACACCGTGAATTCATTGTCCCAGGAAGGGGAAACTTTATTGACACATTCCTGGGGTCAGATACATCACATGATCACACTGACAGAACCACAGGCACATAGACACAGGCAACAGACCATGCACAATGTCGGCACTAGTACAGTGTATATCCACCTTTCGCAGCAATGCAGGCTGCTATTCTCCCGTGGAGACGATCGTAGAGATGCTGGATGTAGTCCTGTGGAACGGCTTGCCATGCCATTTCCACCTGGCGCCTCAGTTGGACCAGCGTTCGTGCTGGACGTGCAGACCGCGTGAGACGACGCTTCATCCAGTCCCAAACATGCTCAATGGGGGACAGATCCGGAGATCTTGCTGGCCAGGGTAGTTGACTTACACCTTCTAGAGCACGTTGGGTGGCACGGGATACATGCGGACGTGCATTGTCCTGTTGGAACAGCAAGTTCCCTTGCCGGTCTAGGAATGGTAGAACGATGGGTTCGATGACGGTTTGGATGTACCGTGCACTATTCAGTGTCCCCTCGACGATCACCAGTGGTGTACGGCCAGTGTAGGAGATCGCTCCGCACACCATGATGCCGGGTGTTGGCCCTGTGTGCCTCGGTCGTATGCAGTCCTGATTGTGGCGCTCACCTGCACGGCGCCAAACACGCATACGACCATCATTGGCACCAAGGCAGAAGCGACTCTCATCGCTGAAGACGACACGTCTCCATTCGTCCCTCCATTCACGCCTGTCGCGACACCACTGGAGGCGGGCTGCACGATGTTGGGGCGTGAGCGGAAGACGGCCTAACGGTGTGCGGGACCGTAGCCCAGCTTGATGGAGACGGTTGCGAATGGTCCTCGCCGATACCCCAGGAGCAACAGTGTCCCTAATTTGCTGGGAAGTGGCGGTGCGGTCCCCTACGGCACTGCGTAGGATCCTACGGTCTTGGCGTGCATCTGTGCGTCGCTGCGGTCCGGTCCCAGGTCGACGGGCGCGTGCACCTTCCGCCGACCACTGGCGACAACATCGATGTACTGTGGAGACCTCACGCCCCACGTGTTGAGCAATTCGGCGGTACGTCCACCCGGCCTCCCGCATGCCCGCTATACGCCCTCGCTCAAAGTCCGTCAACTGCACATACGGTTCACGTCCACGCTGTCGCGGCATGCTACCAGTGTTAAAGACTGCGATGGAGCTCCGTATGCCACGGCAAACTGGCTGACACTGACGGCGGCGGTGCACAAATGCTGCGCAGCTAGCGCCATTCGACGGCCAACACCGCGGTTCCTGGTGTGTCCGCTGTGCCGTGCGTGTGATCATTGCTTGTACAGCCCTCTCGCAGTGTCCGGAGCAAGTATGGTGGGTCTGACACACCGGTGTCAATGTGTTCTTTTTTCCATTTCCAGGAGTGTATGTAAGTATTTAAAGATGCCAGATACGTCTAACAAGTAGTTTCTCTCTGTTATATCATCCAGGGCATATTCGGGTTTTTGTGCTATAATACGAGCTTTTTTCGTTCTGTTTCATCATGTCACAGATTTAATCACATATTGTTCCTAACTTGATGAATAAGCACAGTAAGTAAAAAGTCATTATTTACTGTGCTGCCGATGTTTCAGTTCTAGTGTCCAGCAGTTTGTTAACTATGTGAAATAGAAACTACCGTCTCAGTTATTAACTTGCGCTTCCGCATTGCGTAAAGGAAATCGCAGCTGAGATTGACATCAACGCAGTCAAATACGGCTGTGCGTAGTGGTGCTCGTGCTCTGTGAAACCACTTTGGTCACAACTATTTCACAACAACCGCCGAATGCAAAAGGCGAGAGCAATCTGTGGGAAACACGTACGTTTGTTGCAGGATTACAGGTGCGCCACAGGAAACACAGGGGGCGGCGAAGAGGGACGCGGCCAGCCCACAGAGGATCGCGCACGATCGTTCCGGGGGTGCGCAGGGGCGCGGCGTTAATGATGCCTCGGTGCCGGCAAATAAACGCTGGTTAATTACGTCACCGAAATTGGATGTCGAATATGGGTGATTGGAAATTGGCGGCGCTCGCGCCACCGGCGGAGCGGAAGCCGCGCGGCCCGCGCGCCTGGGCGCGCCGCTAATTGGCCGGAAGTAACCCGCGGCGCCCGGCCGGCCGTCACGTGGCGCGGAGCGCTGTGCTGCGGGCGAGTCTGCAGTAAGGCTGCTGCTGCAGAAAGGCGTCTGGTCGACAGCGGACAACAGGCCGAGCCGCGTTTCCCGTACAATTGCACTCGCCGTCCGGAGAGAAACTACACTCAAGTAGACATGTGTATTCACATACGGAGTTATGTAAACAGGCAGAATACGGCGCAGTGGTGGGCAACACCTATATAAGGCCGGCCGTGGTGGCCGTGCGGTTCTAGGCGCTTCAGTCCGGAACCGCGGGACTGCTACGGTCGCAGGTTCGAATCCTGCCTCGGACATGGATGTGGGTGATGTCCTTAGTTAGGTTTAAGTAGTTCTAAGTTCTAAGGGACTGATGACCTGAGATGTTAAGTCCCATAGTGCTCAGAGCCATTTGAACCATTTGAACCTATACAGTATAAGACAACAAGTGTCTGGTGCAGTTGTTAGATCGGTTACTGCTGATACAATGGTAGGTTATCACGATATAAGTGAGTTTCAACATAGTGTTACACTCGGTGACGAGCGATGGGACACAGCACCTCCTAGATAGTGATGAGATGGTAATTTTCTCCTACGGTCATTTCATTAGTGTACTGTGAACACCAGGAATAGTGTAAAACATCAAATCTCCGACATCGCTGCGTACGGAAAAAAATATCCTGAAGAACGGGACCAATGACGACTGAAGAGAACTGTTCAACGTGACAGAATTGCAACACTTCCGCAAATTGCAGCAGATTTTAATGCTGGTCCATCAACAAGTGTCAGCGTGCGAACCATTCAGCGAAACATCATCGATGTGAGCTTTTGGAGCCAAAGGCCCACTCGTGTGCCCTTCATGATTGCAGGACACAAAGCTTTACGCCTTGCCTGGGCCCGTCGACACCAGCACTGGACGGGAAACATGTTGCCTCGTCGGACGAGTCTCGTTTCAAATTGTATCGAGCGGTTGGACGTGTACAGGTATGGAGACAACCTCATGAATCCATGGAACCTGCATGTCAGTAGGAGCTGTTCAAGATGGTGGAGGCTCTGTAATGGTGTGGGGCGTATGCAACTGGACTGATATGGGACCACTGATACGCCTAGATACGACTCTGACAGGTGACATGTACGTAAGCATCCTGTCTGATCACCCGCACCCATTGACATCCATTGTGCATTCCGACGGACTTGGGCAATTCCAACAGAATAACGCGACACCCCACACGTCCATAATTGGTGCAGAGTGACTCCAGAAAACTCTTCTTGAGTTTACCAATTTCCGCTGGTCACCAAAATTCTCAGATATGAACATTATTGAGCACTTCTGGGATGCCTTGCAACGTTCTGTTCAGAGGAAGTCTCCACCTACCGATTTATGGACAGCCGTGCAGGTTTCATACTATCACTTCCCTTCAGCACTACTTTCAGAAATTAGTCGAATCCATGCCAGGTCGTGTTGTGACACTTCTGCGTGCTCGCGGAGGCCTTACACGATATTAGGCAGGTGTACCTGTTTCTTGGCTCTTCAGTGTAGTACAGCACTTTGGTACGGCTTGTCTGGGATACGCGCCGATACCCTGATGGGGTGTAAGCACAGTCCACTTACACCATACAGCAACTGTGGCTGGCCCATAGGTGGAGTTCTAAAACTACCTTTGGCTACCGTAGACCGTCACAAGTAAGCGTAAGATTACGGTATTTGTCCTAGTTGCCTTGGTCAATGAAGGACGTACTCACATTAACTGTACTTTAGGTGCATTGCATACCTGTCGAGCTTTACCTCATATCGATCGCTTTGTTCACATATGGGATCGTGCCTTACTAACTTCCCCTAGGAGTCAGAAATGGCGAACTATTTAGAAACCTGAGGTGTACACACTTCGCTTTCAACTTGCCCATGTTTGCCTGTTTGCCAGATAGTCAAGCATCCGCACATTATCGGCAGAACGGGTGGGATGGTTTACCCCATCCAAGTAGGCTACGGGACTCTTGCTTGCCTGCTCTTCCTTCCTGCGCAGTTTACTGTGTACGCTTTTACTGTAGTGTTATAAGTAGAGTTCAGAAGCTGATGAAAAATCCCGAGTATCACAAGATGAGAATCAATGTAATATTTACTCAGTTTGGATATATATATATATATATATATATATATATATATATATATATATACATGAAAAAATAAAATTCACACAAGAATTGGAATCAGCTGATAGATCACTAAATTATCTTGACTTAACGTTGACTATTAAAGATGCTAAAACAGAGTTCAACATATTCCGGAAGGCAACTTATTCAGACGACATCATCCCGGCCGATTCAACCCACCCCCAAACGCATAAAATGGCGTTTTTCTATTCTAGTATCCATCGGGCGATTTCTATCCCGTTGTCAGATGTCAACCTCGAAAAAGAATTACAAATTCTCCAGAGTACTGCGCAGAATAATGGCTATGATCCAAAGATAGTGAGGCAATTATATCATAAGATCAGACCAAGAAATGGTTGTCGGTTCCTTATATAGGTAATGTATCCTACAAGATAGGGCGGCTGTTGCAAAATTCAGGTTTTAAAATTTCCTTCTCGACGAGTAATAATTTAAAGCGAAATTTGGTTCATACCCTTGAGAAAGACTGTGATAAGTCAGCGAAATCAGGCGTATATAAGATTATGTGTGATGATTGTCCATGTTATTACATAGTCAAACAAGCAGAGTTATAGCAGTAAGGTTTAAAGAACATCTTCCAATAAAGGGCGTAGGAACACGGGAGTCAGCCTTTGCAGAACATCTGGTGCAAATGGCTCATACACCTAAACCTTTACGTGACATAGAGCTACTGCATCATGAAGTTAAGGGCGATAGACTCGACACGCTTAAGGAACTACAAATTTATGCACACCTAATTACAGATAGAGGCAATTTACTGAACGATCAACTGTATCTAAAAAAAATAGGGCATACTTCGAAGGCTTCCAGCCTATATTAGGTTTACAATAACTCATAATGCATGTGACCATTACAGTTTTCGTAATAATAGAACTTTTCCTACAGATGTTCATACGAGATTTGTTGGTCAGTTTATAATGCTCTGTAGTAGAATGTAAAATGCAGTCATGCTGGATACTGTAATTCACTTACAATAGTAAAGTATAAAATTAATGCTTAGCAAATATGTTATCTGCCGCGTGCGTAATACGAGTATGATTCTATACGTCTCGCGCATGCGCGCCGCCCTCTGTGAGGCAGACCGCGACGCCCTCGCGGTCCGCAGTCTCTAGTCACACGACGAGGCCCATACAGCGGGCCTAAAGTGAATTTGCTACAGCTTGTTTAATAGAAGTGACAAAACCTTATGGTTATGCATCAAGTTTTATAAAGTTGACTTAGGACATGGCTTGTTTTAGGCAAACATTTAAATAATATTTTATGTAAGTACTACACGTTGCATCCTGTAGGATGACCATATCTAATATAATTTACTAGCACATTATAATATTAACTTTTCGCAGGTTCTGAAGAAGACGTTATTACTAACGTTGAAACCTAGGTAAACGATAAAGTTAACCTGCAACTGTAGGCTGTATATTCTTGTATAAACAATTTCAGTTGCTGTCGCTGCATAAAAATGTTAAAAATTATCAGTTTGGATAATTGTATGCCAGAAAATGGCGTATTTTATTCGCCTTTTGTTTCCTTTCAGGCGTGTTTCGTGCTTATTTATTTATTTCGATATGAATGGCTTTCCTTGCAACTTCACCCTCTATTCTTAATTCCAACCATCATCAGGTCACTTCTGATGTATGGTTTCAGTTTTATTGAGAACCATGTCTGGGAGTCGAGACCCTTTGCACCTGAGAACTGAAAATATGTCTATTACACTGAAACGCTAACTAAAGTAACGTTTTGGAAGTCTAGTTGCTGTGACCTTAGTGTGCTTCAACGAGATATGAAGGGCTTATTTCAATAGTGGTACAAGTCCCTTTTTGTTCGTTCTGAGATACAGAGTCCTAAAGTTAAATGAGCGCTGAAAAATCTACAATTGAGATAACAGAAATATATATAGTTCAATATTTCTGGTATCTCAACTGCAGATTTTTCAGCGTTCATTAAACTTTAAAACTCTTTGTCTCAGAATGAACAAAAATGGACTTGTATCACTATTGAAATAAGCCCTTCATATTACCTAAGCTATCCTCATTTTACTTATTTTTTCCGGGATGTGTATTGCGAGTTCGCTGAATTCATTGTGACTGACTATATTATTCATTCTAAATTCCCAAATGTATTTAATCAAACACGCAGTTCGATTTTCATATAACCCGCAAAGCACACGTCTGGATGGAAAGACCTTTTTTTCATACTAGGCTTCCCCTGCACTATGGTACATACCACCAGAATGTGGTTTTTAGTATCCACTGGGCCACAATGTTTGCCCTAAATTTGAAAATCCTGTATTTTGCTAAATGGCCTCTAGTAATTTCCACACACTTACCAGCCACTCAGCCTCTGTCCTTTTTCAGAGTATTGATGGATTGAGGAAACTGATATTCGGATTTACAGACATTTCGTAACATACTCGAGGTTCCCGACTGAATTCTAGAAACTTTTTACACAATTTACTTCGCGAGACAAGTGTCGATTAATGTGTAGCTGCCTCATTAACGTATGACAACATTTGCCCTGTTGGACTTGCGCTCTGTTTCGTGGCTGCTCTATACAGGGTGTTACAAAAAGGTACGGCTAAACTTTCAGGAAACATTCCTCACACACAAAGAAAGAAAAATATGTTATGTGGACATGTGTCCGGAAACGCTTACTTTCCATGTTAGAGCTCATTTTATTACTTCTCTTCAAATCACATTAATCATGTAATAGAAACACACAGCAACAGTACGTACTAGCGTGACTTCAAACACTTTGTTACAGGAAATGTTCAAAATGTCCTCCGTTAGCGAGGATACATGAATCCACCCTCCGTCACATGGAACCTCTGATCCGCTGATGCAGCCCTGGAGAATGGCGTATTGTATCACAGCCGTCCACAATACGAGCACGAAGAGTCTCTACATTCGGTACCGGGGTTGCGTAGACAAGCGCTTTCAAATGCCCCCATAAATGAAAGTCAAGAGGGTTGAGGTCAGGAGAGCGTGGAGCCATGGAATTGCTCCGCCTCTACCAATCCATCGGTCACCGAATCTGTTGTTGAGAAGCGTACGAACATTTCGACTGAAATGTGCAGGAGCTCCATCGTGCATGAACCACATGTTGTGTCGTACTTGTAAAGGGACATGTTCTAGCAGCACAGGTAGAGTATCCCGTATGAAATCACGATAACATGCTCCCATTGAGCGTAGGTGGAAGAACATGGGGCCCAATCAGGACATCACCAACAATGCCTGTCCAAACTTTCACAGAAAATCTGTGTTGATGACGTGATTGCACAATTGCGTGCGGATTCTCGTCAGCCCACACATGTTGATTGTGAATCGAGGAAATACAGTACATACGGTCGAAACTAAAATGAGCTGTAACATGGAAATTAAGCGTTTCCGGACACATGTCCACATAACATCTTTTCTTTATTTGTGTGTCTAGAATGTTTCCTGAAAGTTTGGCCGTACCTTTTTGTAACACCCTGTATATTCCCCAATTCTTAATTTCTCCTCAGTCTCCTTTAAGGTTTGTTTGTTCATTTTACTTCTCCCACCATTATGATAATGAACTGAAGCGAAACGGCCGACTCAAACGTGTACCTGGTTACTCACATTGGATTGACAGCGCAACTTTCGTAAGGTGCAGCAGGCTGAACGGGTCCCGTAAGGGTTCCAGGGTAACGGAAACCCAAGTTTGCCTACTTTAACCACTGTGCTTCAGTACAGATGCACTCTTTTGTCTCCGAGCGACAGGTTGAGCTGCAGCGTAGATAGGGGCAGCCAGACTGAAAGGAGAATTTATACAGATCTGCTAGAAACTGAGTGAGGATACATAAAGGGCCAAGTAAGGTACGGAAAATTTTTGTTCTACATGTTTATCTCTCTGCCTGTTACTAAAAAATAAAAAGCATTTACAGTAAAATTGAAAATGACAATGTTTAATTCAGATTTTATTTGGAAACTGCTCATTTATAACTTGAAACAGAGAGTTGTTGTAGTAAAAATAAGAAAAGAGAATGCATATTTGTCAAATAGCAATAAAAAACGCAGTTTCCTCAAAGAAATTTAAAAAGCTAAAACTAAAATGTATCAAACAACACTTCAATACTTGGTACAGCTTATATAAAACATGTATCTGTCACTCATATAAAACTATCGCATTTATCAATAGTATCAGGAAACTCTTTCCTTTGATCACGATGAGAAACGTTCTCAAAAATGTTCAAATGTGTGTGAAATCATATGGGACTTAACTGCTAAGGTCATCAGTCCCTAAGCTTACACACTACTTAACCTAAATTATCCTAAGGACAAACACACACACCCACGCCCGAGGGAGGATCAGCCGCACAGTCCATGACTGCAGCGCCTGAGACCGCTCGGCTAATCCCGCGCTGCCGAGGAACGTTCTGTTGAGTACGAAGTAACAAGAATAAATACATAGATTTTTTAATGTTTATGTACGTAAACTGTACTTGCATGACAAGTAATTGCTTTGGTTACATAAAACCGCAAGTTACACGATCAACTAATTTTATTACTTTCAAGATGTAGATTGTAATCCGTAAGCATATAAAATATGCACAAAACAAACTACCAAAACAAAACAAAAAAATAAAAAATCCAATTATTAAGAGAAGTCGTCGGTTCCCAGTCCCTCTCTTACAAATGGTTCAAATGGCTCTGAGCACTATGGGACTTAACATCTGTGGTCATCAGTCCCCTAGAACTTAGAACTACTTAAACCGAACTAACCTAAGGACATCACACACATCCATGCCCGAGGCAGGATTCGAACCTGCGACCGTAGGAGTCGCGCGGTTCCGGACTGAGCGCCTAGAACCGCTAGACAACCGCGGCCGGCCCTCTCTTACACTTCTATTTATCTTTCTTTCCCTATCAATCCTACCAATGCCTCCGGTCACCCTACTATTTACTACGTCATTTAAGTACTCTACCAAAACTACGATATGTTAGTTTTGGTAGGGCGCAACTCGAACCTAGGTATGTGTTGTACAGGGTGATTATAATTAAAATTACAGTTTCAAAACACAGAAAGAAAACGCTACTCAGAAAGACGCCAAATTTCAGCGGAATATTATCAAGGAGGTGGAATTAATAAAAATTAAGGAAACTTTCACCACATAAGCGCCATAACGTAAATGGGTTTGGCTACAAATCACAGGTGCATTGCATTACGATGGATGTGAAGTCAGTTGTACATTAAACCATCGTACTTTGCTGTGCGCATGAGGGCACAATTTCAGTATTCAACAGCTGTGGCATTGTTATTTGCGTAATCCCAACCAACACGGCAAGATTATGCCACATCGGATTGAAAAATCAGTTTTTAAATGTACTGAGTCAAAGCCTCAATCGTACCTCATTCGGTAACAGCGGGTTCCTCACAAAATCGCTTCGTTGCCCGTAGGTCTCTCTGTCTGTTCGACAGATAGATAACCAAGTAGAACAAAAATGTTCCGTACCTTACCCGACCCTTTTCTTAGGAACGAGTGGATGTATCAATGTGATATTTCTCACATACTAAGGTCTACAGTTCCTTAACGGCGTAAAAAATTTAAGCTTCTAAGTCGATGGAGTCAAAAGACACGGCTATTTATGCCGTATTTTGACACTAGCAAACTCATTCATCAATTTCACGATGGCGTAAAATCTTGAATTTTGCCACTAAGCAAGGGTTCACAGTACAAATAGGGGGACAAACCTGATATTTGTTAATTTATCATTGTATCACACGAAACTTTTTATCAGTCTGTTTACCTGTCCACCTGTTAGGATTATTTTTCTCAGAAATGGGTAGGCGTATCAAATTCAGATTTATGTCACAAACTAAAGCCTACAGTCCCTTGGTGGGGTAAAACATTTAAGCTTGTTAGTGTGTGCAGTCAAATGATCTAGCCTTTTATGTCAAATATTTTGACACTCTCATACTAACTCATTAAAACCTGTAGAGTACATTCTTTTGACCTAGAGTCATGAGCTTTTGCAAGCTCCAAGGATTCACAATACGCGTAAAGGAAAAAATCGAAAATTGTTCATTTGTAATTATGTGACTCAAAAGATCTCTTCTTACCTTTAAATATTAGAGTGCATTCGTGATACGATAAAATAATAATAGAACGTAGTATTGATTGCAAACATAAAATCAAGTTGTAATAATGTTTTACTAAGTAAATAAAATATTTTATTAGATCTCCTCTCTCTACATTTATAAACTTCAGTCTCATGCTAACTTCCTTTTGTGTGTCCGAGCTAGTCACAGGAACTACTGTGGAGATTTTGATACGGTCTTGAAGTCGCTGCGACCGATAGCTTGCAAGTATCGAGATCCCTCAGGGCTCGCTTTCTGCTCGCACCTGGCCGATTTTTAACAGTCCTCGGTCCAAAAACCGCATGAAAAGCAGCAAATAAGTACGTTTGTAACTGCCCTGAGATTAACGCAAGTCATGTTCAGTTTGCGGTCCAGCGTTTTCTGTCACAAGATAAAATCGAGAAATAGAATGTTCTACAAGAAATGTGTTACTCTCAAAAGTCACATTCGGAATGCGTTGTGCAGTTCATGCCTTCATTTCAACTACGTTTGTAATATGAGCACTGAACACAACACACGAAAATTGTTCAAATGGCTCCGAGCACTATGGGACTTAACATCTTAGGTCATCAGTCCCCTAGAACTTAGAACTACTTAAACCTAACTAACCTAAGGACATCACACACATCCATGCCCGAGGCAGGATTCGAACCTGCGACCGTAGCAGTCGCGCGGTTCCGGACTGCAGCGCCTAGAACCGCGTGGCCACCGCGGGACGGCTCGTAACAACTATTATGAAATATTTTGACAGGAAAAAATACATTAGTGTTGTGTGAGTGTGGTACTGTGTGACAAAACTATTCATTTTGCTTAGAGAAAAGTGTTGCCACCTCGAATAACGGTAGGGTTAAATTCGATAAACGATCTGCAACGAGTAAAGAGTCTATTATACTACAGCACCGAAAATTACTAAAAATCATTACTCTTGTTTAGCTCAGATCACTTATCATACATGTAGCTTGTCTGCTTTTTATATATTATTACTTTTGTGCATGGACTTAGTGTCATTTACACTGCTTGACAGACAGCTTTGCTACACGTTCGCAGGTTGAGATTTATTTAACAAAATAACTATAATTAGCCGGGAAAAGCAGTCCCGCGGTTCCGGACTGCAGCGCCTAGAACCGCACGGCCACCGCGGCCGGCGAACACAACACATTTCAAGCAAACCGGCGGCCAGAAGTTACACGGATTAACATCAGGTGATCTGGACGGTCACGTTGTAGGAAAACGACGTTTGATATTCTACCTGCCAGCCGTTATGACCGAGCGGTTCTAAGCGCTTCAGCCCGGAACCGCGATGCTGCTACGGTCGCAGGTTCGAAACCTGCCTGTGGCATGGCTGTGTGTGATGTCCTTAGGTTAGTTAGGTTTAAATACTTCTAAGTCTAGGCGACTGATGACCTCAGATATTAAGTCCCATAGTGCTTAGAGCCATTTGATATTCTAGCATTTTCAAAATGCCTCTGCAGCAACTGCTTTACTGCCTGTAAGACATGCGGAGGAGAGCCATCTTACAAATAAACACATACATCCACGCTGATGAAGGGCAGGAATGACGCTGGTGCGTGAAAGACTTCCAAAGAATTTGCCAGTGACGGTACAGGTAGCAGGACACGCAGGACACAATAAGATACACCTTTGGTTCTTATAATATTTTCTGACATTGGTTACGCACATTTACTCAAGGTGAGTGTACTGGTTTATTTCGATGTTTGGGAGGCTATATTTTATGTGTCATGTTTATTTATCTTCTTTTATTATGAAAGACTACCCAGCACTAACTGATTATTCCAAACGTATCAAAATGCAACTAGTATTTGATGTAAAGTGGTGTACTTAAATGTCATCTGTGATCAAAAATCCACATGAATGATACAATGTGATGTGTCGATATAAATCTCATGTATCTTTGGCTTATGTTTTTTCCCTGATCAGTAATAGTAGAGAGGAGTTGGTTGTGAGCTGTGGTAGAGAGAGGTCGAAATGTGGCTGATTTCTGATGTACCAATGTGTGTTATACTGTCAATGAATAAAGGAATGTGGGAAAATTGTTTTGTGGCCGTAGTGTTGAGTTTCTGTTGTCTTGGATGAAGGGAATGGAGAGGATGAAACCTGCTGCCGGTACACAGCCAACTGCTCTCGAAAACCAGCAAGGGTCCTTCGAGCTTAAAGTCCCCCTTCTCTCCGTGGAGAGGTTTAGTATTTAATCTAGGACATTTGTGCAAAGTCTGGTGATCAGTCACTTTACGCCGCCACATCTCCTTCCCTTGCCGTCCAAATATGACCAGTGAAAATTTCATCCAACACCAGGCTTAGAATTGGTATACCATTGAATCGAGCGCCGTCGCACAGGCGTGCGTCAGTTACCTCAGCTACGAAGGCGGGTAGGTATGTATAGTGCTAGGCGACTATCCAGGGGCAGAGTACCGGGTACGGATTGCCTATCTAACGGCTTACAGAGGCAAAAAAGAAATTAATTTTTCAGTATTTCATATAATTATTGATAGAACTTAAAAACGTAAAATGTGGTCTTAAGTCGTTAACGGGTATAAATTATATGAAATGTTTGGCACAATGCGGCAAGTATTACAATTAGAAACTCTGTTAATTTCTTGAGAGGACGTAATTCAGCGTGCACAATGACGGCGTCACACCACGGTAATATGCTGTATGCACCTTACTGTTGACGCTCGCAAGTAATGTGATAGATATAATCTTCTGAAGACGGTTAAGAAATTAGTTTTATTTTATGCAACTGGTATGTGATTAACGCGATGTATATATGATACAGTTCCGTAGAAAGTAATGACAAGTTGAAGTTTTCCAACGGGACTAGACAAATTGAATGATCCACATCCTCAAGCGGTGTTTAGCTCATTTATTTGCGCTTTCCATGGATCATAATTAAGACTCAATGTCTTGATATGCAACTAATAAGTTTTACAACTACGATATTTACACTTTCTCAATGAAAAATAGAGCATCATGTGATCGTTCACATGACTTTCTTAATCAACATTTTGTTTTGGATAAGGTGATTTAAACAAGAGTCTGTCTCTCTCTCTCTCTCTCGAAATGCAATCAGAAAATCTTCTATGGAATGTAAGGACATGTCAAGTAGAAGTCTGATTTATTTCTGTTGTCTATTAAATTTGCTGCTTTACTGGGTAGGTTGCCAAAGATTTTTGTGGGTGAATACCTCACTTCTTTCAGTGCCACGCCAAGACTGAATAACGGATTGTGTAAGTCATTTTTCCTTCAAGCTGATTACAGACGAAAAGCACACGCTTGTGTGAGTGATTAGTCAGGCTCCTGATCACACTGATCAACCAATTCGACAATTTCAGGTGCCGATGTAAGACATAATTTTAAGACGTCAGTTTAACATGTTAGTTTAGAATGTCAGTTGAACAGCTCATTCGAACATGTTGGTTTAAGGTATCAGTTCGAGACATAAATTTGAGAAGTCAGTTTAAAATGTCAATGAAAGATGTTAGTTTAAGAAACGATTAGAAATTTGTATTTTATGATTTATATATTGATTCTACAGCACTGAAATCCTACCAAGATATTAGAATAATGTTAAGTCATTTTCCAGATGTACAATACAAATTGTTTGTATATAGTCTTACTAAAAAAAGGATGCTGGAGTGATTAATGGTAACAATAAGATAAATGAGAAGTTTATAGAGCTCAAAGAGTTACATAAACGATAAAGAGCGAACTATATTAACATACGTCTCAAAAGAATTAACAAATTCTATTTAAGTCTTAACTAGAAAATGTTGAAGATATGTACTTATTACCCCATGAAACCCACTTATAGAGTTTTATAAACGAGAATGAAGTGAGGAATCTAGGAACTCACAACAGCCTTCTGCGTATCGTTCCTGGAGGAATCACAAAGACAATATTAGGCTAACTACACTGTGCACAAAATCATTTCTCGCACTCTCCAGAAGCGAATAGAATCGGATGGAACAAAAACATGTGGTACAGTGGGAATTAATGTGTGTCATGTAGTTCACAGTGGTTTTGAGAGTATGTAAGATATAGTGAAGTTAACTTATTTCAGAAATCGGCCTTCATTTTATACATACGACCCACAAATACCTGGCAGCAACAAAGTTTTCTCCCACCCCTTCCCCTGACCGCCCTCGGTACCCCCTGCCAACAGAGGCTCCCACTTTCCCCTTCACTTTCACCCTGGTCCGGTTGGCCCTGCCTTGATTTACTGCCGATGTGGCTTCTTGTGCCCGCTGTCCGGGGCACATCACAGACTTCTTGTTATGCAGAAGTCGCTGGGGCGAACTGCGTAGGGAGCCAGAAGGGGAGGAACCTGGATGCTGTATATCTCCTGTAATCTGCTTTGCAGGCAGGGCTCTGACGTGTAGCCGGGCATGGTCAGAAACAATGCCCAGGACAATCAGACAGTGCACAAATTACGTAGCTCTGATCGTTTCAGATAAGATTACTGGAACCTGCACGAGAAAGAATGTGTAAATAATAACTGTAGTTGTCCACCAACGGATTCTGATAGAAACCGTGACCCAATGTAGAGGTGAAAACCGACGGGTTCTCACACCCTGGAGTATATAGAAACAACTTTTCCTGGTTGTGTGCTTATTTCACGGGAAGAAAACAGGAAGTTAACTGTACAAAATACAAGAATAACATGTAATAGCGCATACGGGAATTTATCTATTGGGATTCACACTCAAAAGGAGGCACGAAAATTCATTAAAACTTCGAAGATGGAACAAACCTAACATAGAACAATTTTGAAGAAAAACCTCTCGGAGTCCGACACTAATATTTCTGTTCGTCTGCTAATAGAAAAGAAACAGAGTGGTCCCACAAATAGAGAACTTCAGAACACCAGCAGTGAATATAAAACATATTTCTTACAAATGGGCCCAAAAATTTACAATTAAGAAATTGATTGATTGCTTGGTTATATTAAAGATAGTAGTAGAAAGTTTTACACATAGAAGGTAATGTACCTAGGAACACATGATGCTTTTTTGGTCAGTACTTCAGTCTCGTGAATGATTTCAAAATCTCATGCAGAACTCCGCACTAGAGACCTCCATAAGCTGTTTCTGCCATTTTCTACAGCCTTTGTTGTTACACGTGAGGTTGTTATTTATACAGCATAACTATGTACAGTTCTAAACATTTAAGTTTTGTACAGCATATTAAATCAATTTGAAACGTATTGTCAATTCTGCTGCTATAGAAATATTTATGTAACATCTGGTCAGTTAGGCGATACTTTGCCTGTCACGCACTGTCTTCTACATTACAACAAATGAAAGTCGTTTACAATGAAACATGTGAAACTTGGAAATGAGCTGAGTTTCTTTAACGGTTCGATAATTTTACCTGTCTTGAAAATGAAAATTTGTCTTAGTCTCCAGTAGTTTCTGTTTGAAAATGATTTTTTTTTCTAAGTGATTTTTGATAATATGTCTGCTTAACGTGATTTCACTTACTAGTTATTGGTGTGTAGTAGGGTAACAAGGTGACAGATGACTAAATATAGTATTCACCAAAATATTCTCAGATGAAATGCTTTTTAATTTCAATAGAATAAATTATCCTTAGTGCATGAGAATGCTGCACATTGAAACATTTGGAAGAACCTCAAATTCCTGCGTAAATTTATAATTTCAGGAAAAGAGGCAGCACTTAAAAAGTAAATGCCATCTTTTCAAAACGTAATATGAAAATATATTAATCTTCTATAACAGGGCTGACTAGAGGCGAAAGTTTGAAAAGTGTACCGAAACACAATACCCCCCGCTCAGCGCTGTCGAGTTTCCCGTCAATTATTTCGATACCATTATCTCACGGCTGTTGATAGCCCCTCGAAACATGGATCTTACCACGATTAGATGGCCTGAGTGTCCCAACGATACAGAAAGCCATACCGCTGGCTCAGCCACATCTGATGGATATCTGTGGGGAGATCAGACTAACGTATGGTTCCTGAATGGCAGCAGTTGGCTTTTCATTAGCTGTAGAAACACTGAGCTCGCTTTGTAACATTAATCAAGAACAATACTGCGACCGGCTGCAACAAGCGGAACCTGCAGCCGTTATATTTCCATAAGAAATACAGTTCTGTCACATGATCTAATGATGAAGGGATCCTCTAAGTATCTCCGTGCAGGGAGTAGTCTGGAGAAAGTTGTCATAATATAAAGCAAATCTACCATTCTATGGGTCTGAGTGTGAAGTGTTAAATTCCTTAATCACATAGGAAGCTCACGGACCTGAACAGAGAAATGGATAGGTTGAGGTTGCATACAGTGGGAGTTGGTAAAATGCTGTGGCAGGAAGAAGAGGACTTCTGGTCAGATGAGTACAGATTATCAACACAGAAAATAAGAATGAGGGTGAACTACTATGACAGCGTAATGAACGTATTATTGTAGCCAAGGTAGACACAAAATAAAAACCAGAGCAGTAGTTATTTATATGCTTACTAATTCCACAGATAATGAATAGATAAAAATAATAATTAAGGGAAGTGAAAAGAGAGTTGTTTTGAGAGGCTGGAATTCGACGGTAAAATAAGAAGGAAAGGAAAAGTGGTTTGCAACGTTGGACTGAGGTAAAGAAGTCAAATGATAAGTCGACTGGTAGAATTTTAACAGAGCATAATTTGTTGTTGTTGTTGTGGTCTTCAGTCCTGAGACTGGTTTTATGCAGCTCTCCATGCTACTCTATCCCGTGCAACCTCCTTCATCTCCCAGTAACTACTGCAACCTAAATCCTTCTGAATCTGCTTAGTGTATTCATCTCTTGGTCTCCCTCTACGATTTTTACCCTCCACGCTGCCCTCCAATACTAAATTGGTGATCCCTTAATGCCTCAGAACATGTCCTACCAGCCGATCCCTTCTACTAATCAAGTTGTGCCACAAATTCCTCTTCTCCCCAATCCTATTCAATACCTCCTCATTAGTTATGTGATCTACCCATCTAATCTTCAGTATTCTTCTGTAGCACCGCATTTCAAAAGCTTCTATTCTCTTCTTGTCCAAACTATTTATCGTCCATGTGTCACTTTCATACATGGCTACACTCCATACAAATACTTTCAGAAACGACTTCCTGACATTTAAATCTATACTCGATGTTAATAACTTTCTCTTCTTCAGAAACGCTTTCCTTCCCATTGCCAGTCTACATTTTATATCCTCTCTACTTCGACCATCATCAGTTATTTTGCTGCCAAAGAGCAAAACTCCTTTACTACTTTAAGTGTCTCGTTTCCTAATCTAATTCACTCAGCATCACCCGACGTAATTCGACTACATTCCATTATCCTCGTTTTACATTTGTTGATGTTTATATTATATCCTCCTTTCAGGACACTATCCATTCCGTTCAACTGCTATTCCAAGTCCTTTGCAGTCTCTGACAGAATTACAATGTCATCGGCAAACCTCAAAGTTTTTATTTCTTCTCCATGGATTTTAATACCTACTCCGAATTTTTCTTTTCTTTCCTTCACTGCTTGCTCAATATACAGATTGAATAACATCGGGGAGAGGCTACAATCCTGTCTCATTCCCTTCCCAATCACTGATTCCCTTTCATACCCCTCGACTCTTATAACTGCCATCTGGTTTCTGTACAAGTTGTAAATAGCCTTTCGCTCTCCGTATTTTACCCCTGCCACCTTCAGAATTTGAAAGAAAGTATTCCAGTCAACATTGTCAAAAGCTTTCTCTAAGTCTACAAATGCTAGAAACGTAGGTTTGCCTTTCCTTAATCTAGCTTCTAAGATAAGTCGTAGGGTCAATGTTGCCTCAATTGTTCCTATATTTCTACGGAATCCAAACTGATCTTCCCCGAGGTCGGCTTCTACTGTTTTTCCATTCGTCTGTAAAGAATTCGTGTTAGTATTTTGCAGCCGTGACTTATTAAACTGATTGTTCGGTAATTTTCACATCTGTCAACACCTGCTTTCTTTGGCATTGAAATTATTATATTCTTCTTGAAGTCTGAGGGTATTTCGCCTGTCTCATATATCTTGCTCACCAGATGGTAGAGTTTTGTCAGGACTGGCTCTCTCAAGACTGTCAGTAGTTCTAATGGAATGTTGTCTACTCCCGGGGCCTTGTTTCGACTCAGGTCTCTCAGTGCTCTGTCAAACTCTTCACGCAGTATCGTATCTCCCATTTCATCTTCATCTACATCCTCTTCCATTTCCATAATATTGTCCTCAAGTACATCGCCCTTGTATAGACCCTCTATATACTCCTTCCATCTTTCTGCTTTCCCTTCTTTGCTTAGAACTGGGTTTCCATCTGAGCTCTTGATATTCATACAAGTGGTTCTCTTTTCTCCAAAGGTCTCTTTAATTTTCCTGTAGGCAGTATCTATCTTACCCCTGGTGAGACAAGCCTCTACATCCTTACATTTGTCCTCTAGCCATCCCTGCTTAGCCATTTTGCACTTCCTGTCGATCTCATTTTTGAGACGTTTGTATTCCTTTTTGCCTGCTTCATTTACTGCACTTTTATATATTCTCCTTTGATCAATTAAGTTCAATATTTCTTCTGTTACCCAAGGATTTCTACTAGCCCTCGTCTTTTTACCTACTTTATCCTCTGCTGCCTTCACTACTTCATCCCTCAAAGCTACCCATTCTTCTTCTACTGTATTTCTTTCTCCCATGCCTGGCAATTGTTCCCTTATGCTTTCCTTGAAACTCTGTACAACCTCTGGTTCTTTCAGTTTATCCAGGTCCCATCTCCTTAAATTCCCAGCTTTTTGCAGTTTCTTCAGTTTTAATCTACAGTTCATAACCAATAGATTGTGGTCAGAGTCCACATCTACCCCTGGAGACGTCTTACAATTTAAAACCGGGTTCCTAAATCTCTGTCTTACCATTATATAATCTATCTGAAACCTGTCAGTATCTCCAGGCTTCTTCCATGTATACAACCTTCTGAATCTTGAACCAAGTGTTAGCTATCATTAAGTTGTGCTCTGTGCAAAATTCTACCAGACGGCTTCCTCTTTCATTTTTTCCCCCCAATCCATATTCATCTACTACGTTTCCTTCAGTCCATTTTCCTACTCTTGAATTCCAGTCACCCACGACTATTAAATTTTCGTCTCCCTTCACAATCTGAATAATTTCTTTTATTTCATCATACATTTCTTCAATTTCTTCGTCATCTGCAGAGCTAGTTGGCATATAAACTTGTACTACTGTGGTAGGCGTGGGCTTCGTGTCTATCTTGGCCACAATAAAGTGTTCGCTATGCTGTTTGTAGTAGCTTACCCGCACGCCTATTTTTTTGTTCATTATTAAACCTACTCCTGCATTCCCCCGTTTTGATTTTGTATTTATAACCCTGTATTCACCTGACCAAAAGTCTTGTTCCTCCTGCCACCGAACTTCACTAATTCCCACTATGTCTAACTTTAACCTATCCATTTCCCTTTTTTAAATTTTCTAACATACATGCCCGATTAAGGGATCTGACATTCCACGCTCCGATCCGTAGAACGCCAGTTTTCTTTCTCCTGATGACGTCCTCCTGAGTAGTCCCCGCCTGGAGATCCGAATGGGGGACTATTTTACCTCCGGAATATTTTACCCAAGAGGACGCCATCATCATTTAACCATACAGTAAAGCTGCATGCCCTCGGGAAAAATTACGGCTGTAGTTTCCCCTTGCTTTCAGCCGTTCGCAGTACCAGCACAGCAAGGCCGTTTTGGTTAGTTTTACAAGGCCAGATCAGTCAATCATCCAGACTGTTGCCCTTGCAACTCCTGAAAAGGCTGCTGCCCCTCTTCAGGAACCACACGTTTGTCTGGCCTCTCAACAGATACCCTTCCGTTGTGGTTGCACCTACGGTACGGCTATCTGTATGGCTGAGGCACGCAAGCCTCCCCACCAACTGCAAGGTCCATGGTTCATGGGGGGGGGGGGGGGGAGGGGAGCATAATTTAATAATTGTAACGACTTGGTTTAACTTTAATTAAAGAAGGTTGTATACGTGGATGAGACCTGGAGACACCGAAAAAACTAGCTTTCTAAACAAGATTTAGAGCGCCGTAATATTTACAGTACCATATGTGGATACTGACCATTAGTTATTGGTTGTGAAAATCAGATTAAAACTGAAGAAACAGCAGGAAGGTGGGGAGATGAGGCCAGGGTAAGTTGAGAGAACCAGATATTGTTGAGAATTTCAAAGGGATCGTTGCGTATTGACTAAAACGGGAGAAGGAATGCGATAGAGGACTAAATGGTAGCTTTATGGATGAAATAGTGAAAGCAGGAGAGACATAGCTAGGCAAAAAAGACAAGACCCAGTGGAAATTCTCATATAATAAACGAGGTAATGAATGTAACTGACGAAGGGGGACAGTATAAAAATGCAGCAAATGAAGCAGACTAAAAGCAATAGAACCATCTAAGAAATGAAACTGGAAAGAAGAACAAAGTGGAAAAGCAGGAGTGAGTAGAGGAGAAGTTTCAGTCTGCCGAACCACGTATGACTGTAGGAAAGGTAGATGGTGCGTAGAGTAAAATTACATAAAACTTTGGAGAAAAGGATACTAGTTTTAAGAACATGAAAAGAGTGGATAGCAAGCCAACTAAAGAAAGAATGGAAGACTGAACGATGGAAGGAATATGTAGAAAAGCCATACAAAGGATATAAACATAGCGGCAATATTTAAGAATGGTAAGAGGACGTGGATCTTATATGGAATGAGAGATGTGGTACTGTAGGAAGAATCTGACAAACCTCTGAAAGATCTGAATCGTAAAAACACACCTGGTGTAAAACAATAGCAGTAGGTACTCGAAGAATTAAATCAGATAAGTGGGAGGATTAAGAAACCAGGCACTGCATGTAGGAGATACGTATAAATAATTGTTGATGCAAAAAAATCACAAATGCAGACTGGCAACTGTAGGTAAGGCGTTTCGCATACAGAAAAATACATTTACCTGCAATATACATTTAAGTGTTAGGAAGTCGTTTCTGAAAGTATTGGGAGTGTAGCTGTCTACAGAGATTAAACAGAGACAATAAGCATTACAGCCAATAAGAGAGAAAAGCTTTTGAAACTTGGTGCTACAGAAGTACGCCGAAAATTCGGTAGGTAGATAGCATAACTAATGAAGAGGTAGTAATCGTGAGAAAACAAGGGATTGTTTGATAGGACACATCCTGAGACACCCAGGAATCGTTAGTCTGGTTGTTTAGTTCAGTCAACGAAGCAAAATTAGTGGAAAATAATTGTGTAGTCGCTAACTTTTGCACTGTGGTACGAGGGACTGTCAGAAACAACACACTAAAAATTCCCCAACATGCGGCAGTGAGGGCTGTGAGCGAGGTAGGTAGGAGAGGGAGCGAGGGGCATGGAAGTGTTTAAATGTCTCTTTCTCAATTCTCTCTGTAAAACCACGGCTTACAGTGAAAATGTTTCTCAGGTCAAATCCAAACTAAATTAAATTTCCTACAAAAAAGGTCCTTTCCAATTTTTTTTCTCAAAGAGCGCTAGCTTCCGCGTTGCAGGTTATTAAAAGTAGTACAGTAGCGCTGTGCTTTGTGTTTTTAAATATTTTCAGCGATGACGAACGTTTATAATGTGCTGAGTTTTATTCACTTGATATCTTGTGGATGAGTTCAACGTGATATGAACATGTTACACTAAAAAAAAAAAAAAAAAAAAAATGCTTGGGACCTGGAGATGACAGTTAAGAGTGTTGAAATCGGTTGTCCTGAATAAAAAATATTTTGTGCGATCTGGTTTTCTGAATTATTTTTAACAATTAAAATAGATCGCCCTTCAGTACTCTTATAATGGGAAAATTCAATTAGTTAATATATGTTTATTAAGTGAGTATTAATTTGCAGTTGTTGCGAGAGTTTTTGTGTAAAATACGGACCCGTAAACAATGGCTGGAAGTGTATTCTTTGTAAGACTGAAGCTGACAGTGACCTTTGTAGTATTGTTAGGAAAGGGATTGGACTGGTAAATGCAACACCTTGTTGCTGTTTGTTGTTGACGGCTTATTGTAAAGTCGCGTAGCTCCGTTCCAGTCACTTTGTGATTAATTAAAGAATGACCAGAAAGTTGCACCACTTCTCTCACCAATAAATGAGTTACTGGTAGACTACATAAATCTATACCATTCAGGAATTGCTGACACATGTACAGTGGGTTGCGCTGGGTAGAGCCTCTTACCACACATCTGCAGCATATCTTCCAAGGAGTGCGAACGCGCCTTATGGGATGGCACTGATCGTGTTCGAATCCAGAACAGTAACATGATGAAATGCATTGCTTAAGGTGGAATGTCTAAACTGCTATAACACCTAGGTGACCTACTTCTGTCGCGAGTCAAGACCCCTCATGCTGCGGAAAGTGGTCCGGCTACTTATAGTACAGACAATGGAATCGACAATCTATATTTATAGCATAGCTCTACACTGTGTCAAACAACTGACAGCTTCCTTTATATAATGTTGTTGTTGTTGTTGTGGTCTTCAGTCCTGAGACTGGTTTGATGCAGCTCTCCATGCTACTCTGTCCTGTGCAAGCTTTTTCATCTCCCAGTACCTACTGCAACCTACTTCCTTCTGAATCTGCTTAGTGTATTCATCTCTTGGTCTCCCCCTACGATTTTTACCCTCCACGCTGCCCTCCAACACTAAATTGGTGATACCTTGATGCCTCAGAACATGTCCTGCCAACCGATCCCTTCTTCTGGTCAAGTTGTGCCACAAACTTCTCTTCTCCCCAATCCTATTCAATACTTCCTCATTAGTTATGTGATCTACCCATCTAATCTTCAGCATTCTTCTGTAGCACCACATTTCGAAAGCTTCTATTCTCTTCTTGTCCAAACTATTTATCGTCCATGTTTCACTTCCATACATGGCTACACTCCATACGAATACTTTCAGAAATGACTTCCTGACGCTTAAATCAATACTGGATATTAACAAATTTCTCTTCTTCAGAAACGCTTTCCTTGCCATTGCCAGCCTACATTTTATATCCTCTACATTTTATATAATAGCTCACGTAAAAACTGCAAATAAGTACTCATTTAATAAACTTACAATAATTACACTATATAAATACTAGTTCAGTGAAGTTATTTTGTCTATTTACGTGAAAAAACTGGACGGGAAATGCTGAGTATGTTCAGACTATCTGCAAAATGAAAAGCAAATCAGTACTCGCCATGTTGGGGGAGGGGGTGGGAGGAGGGGGGCGTAATTTTTTTTTCGGGAGATAACTAAGGATGAATTTCCCCTGTAGTGGTGTTGAATATCGTGCTGAGATTTACGTGGATTCCGTCTATATGCGTTTCTTGCATTAGTGTTATCAGAAACTCATATTTGTTTTGCACGTAATGTTAATGACTTTTGTGTAAAATGAACACCACCCAGACGTGTCTGCGCACTGCGTCGCCAGTGAGTCATAAGGTGCTCTGCTGAAGCCTGGTGTAACATTGTGGAACGCCCTGCGCTTACCTTTTGCTACGTGATAGGGTAGACAGAGTGGGATATCGCCTTCTCGCTCTTTAGTGTGAGGATCTATGAAGGAGAGAAGTGCACGGTCACAGTTCACCGAAATACCTTTCCTTGCAAATCCACCCTCGATCACCCCCCACCCCCTGCACCCCCGCAGAATCCACCCTGTTGCACTCCCACAACACAATTTATCCCTTAACACGGCCTTGCTGCAGTAAAACGTTGTGCTCACCACGTTTAACTGAATTCAATATTTGACTTTAAGAAACTTCATTCAAAAGTAAACTTAATTCTGTACCATCAGAACAATATTCTTAACAGTATAATATTCTTCAACTTTGCAGCATGGGAACTACTATCCCTGGAGAAGAAATTTAATGTAGTTTAATTTTTTACTGGAAAACATTTTCGCTAGACGCTAAGGTTTTCGAGTTATTCAAGAAAAACATCAAACAGGAACTTTTAAATTCCCATTCATTCCCACGCTCAAACGAGACGAAAACATTTCCTGGACCATTCCGACGATTGTTGCACGGTGTTGCTTTCAGACTTTTCACGCCATAAGCGCCAACGACCATCTGCGGATGGAGCATGAACCGTGAGGAACTTTTACTATCTTGTTCATGACACTCACTGCTATCACCGTACAAAGCTTTGCGACTACATGATTTTTACCCTATTCGGCGTTTTTCGGTCTTCGCTGACTGCACACATTGAGGAAAAGTAACGTATTTTTTTCTGGCCGCACCCCTCTGTTCCTCCAGTAACAATTTTGTAAGCTCGTGGCCGATTTACGGTAAATAGGTAAGCAACCGTTTGTGTTGCTTGGAGGTAAACAGTCTCCCTTAATCCAGCTAAATTTGTGGCGCTCTGGGTCAACTGTGCTGTTTCAGAGGTCAAGTGACTTTCCTAGGTGATGTTTTTGCAGCATCTGTGGAAAATAAACTTCACGAGCCCTAGCAGGAAGCAGCACTTCGCTGAACTCTTTTAATGAGAGCTAAAAATGGTCAATGGAAATGCTTATGTTCGTGACACTGATTGGCCCAGAAGCCGGAATGCCACAATAATTTTGCAACATTTTGCGTCATCAAGGGGTTAACCAATCTTTTGTAGTTGTCTTGATTACCTTATGGGCTCTGAGCACTATGCGACTTAACTTCTGAGGTCATCAGTCCCCTAGAACTTAGAACTACTTAAACCTAACTAACCTAAGGACATCACACACATCCATGCCCGAGGCAGGATTCGAACCTGCGACCGTAGCGGTCACGCGGTTCCAGACTGACGCGCCTAGAACCGCATGGCCACACAGGCCGGCTACGACGGAACAATTTAAGAAGCCATGCATAGCGACCAAGCCAACTGGCATTGAATTTTCACGTAAGATCTGGTCGGTTCTTAACCCAATAAGAACCAACATTGGTAGATGTACCGACTCACCCCAGAAGTGAATGAAAATAACGTTTCCAAGGAGTGACTGTGGCGCTGAAAAGAAGATTTCCGCTATGTAGTTGAAGAAAGTGCTCTGAGAGCTTTCTCTGGTGATCCAACAGAGTTCCTGGTTATTGAGGAATTAGTATGCAACATCCATGGCCCGGATATTAGTCTTTCGTTTGTGATAGTTGTAAAATTATTTTTTGTGAAGTAACATACGCTAAATAAATACTCAATGAATTTAGAAATTCCGAAGAAGCGTTATCTACGCATTCTGTCATTCTTTTTTGCAAGTCTTCCTAAGCTATGTGAATCACTGACTATTATTGCGTCCTCTGTGTCTTCCGTAACGACTTCCATTTCTTCGTCTGTCACGTTAGTTTCTTCCCATCGGATAGGCGTTCAGTATATTATTTACACCCATTCGCTCTGACCTCTGCGTTAAATAGTGGGTTACTTTTGCACTCTTGATGTTGCCGCCTATCCTTTTAATTACACCGAAGGCTGTTTGACAGTCCTGGATACTGAATCATTCTTCCCGTCATTCATTTGTTTTTCGATTCCTGTGATTTTTTCCTGCACCCATTCCATCTTGGCTTACACGCATTAATTTCATTCCTAATTGCCTTATATTGCTGTACTCCTTTCTTTTCCTGACCATTTTTGTACTTTCTTCTTTCATCGATCAACTGAACTATTTCGTTATTTCGTCTGTCACCTAAGATTCCTTCGCATTTATCTTCCTTGAAACCATATTTGTCCATTCAGCTTCTGCGAGAGGTCTATCCATCTTCAACGGAAATTCCTATTGTGGTGTTCACAATCGTACTGTCCACAGCCCTAGAAAATTTCAAATGCACCTCATTATTTCTTTTCAAATTGATTCTTGCGGGCGATTTCCTTAAACTTCATTCCATTCTTCATCATTATTAAATTGTGATAAAGTGTATATTTGCTCTTGGGTATGCCTTCCAACTCAATACCTGATTTCATAATCTCTTTGACGGCGATAGGTAGAATCTCTCCGTCCCTCCAGTCCTCTTACAAGTACACTGATTTTTCAACAGTGTATGTGCCATTACCAGACGAATATTATTTTCCTGTAACTCAGTGTTGTTTTCCTTTCACCACAACAGAGTTACAGTCGCCCGTATGGCTAGATACTCGCATCGCTTTACATACTAATACGTTTCATATCATCATATACCTTCTCTATTTCTTCATATACGTGAGCAATATACATCAGTTGAAATAACTTGCTGTAAAGGAGCCGCGTGACGATGTCGACAACCGCCGATATTTCGACAGGAGTACACTCTGCCATTTTTAGGGCAAACCTGCAGCAAGTGGGTGCAGCACAAGCGAATTTAATATCTCGGTTCACACAGAAACTCCGTAAAGGTAACACGGACTCACACTCACACACGCACACACCGCCGTCAGAAGTTATCGATAGTGAAATTAATAATCAACGGGTGACGTAGCATAAACTCTATCTCTCTGTTTTTTTACGAGTGAGGGAGCAGAATTCTACGCAGAATTTAAACAAAAACCACCATCTCTATTTATAATTTCCTAATTTCATTTCAGCAGTTTTCTTAATAACACTACCCCAATAACTGAAAGTATATGTGAGAATATCCGTGATTTTTAGTCCATAGGATGACCGGCGCCAAGAGATTATTCTGCAGTGGAGGATTTGCTCGGCTCGGCTAATGCTCAGTATATCCGTCCTCCACAGTCCTCGTAATCTGATTAATATCTGACATGCTACAACTACAAGGAATACGGTAGAAACCCCCCTTAGCATCTTTAACGGAACTGAAATAGTGTTCGAAAAATACGCTTCACATCGCAGAACTTAAATGGTGGTCGAAAAACACACTTCACATCATATTTCCGTAAAATACGACCAACCCTGTTCGAAACGCTCCCTGTGTAAGGCAAAAAGGTCATGCACTTCGGTACCAACTCGATGTTATCATCATTCATCCGGTGCACTGTTGGTCGATAGTGCAACGCGCATGTAATCTGTCTTTTACTATAACCATTCTGACGAAAGTTGAATTCGAGTGGGCTAACTCAGCTGACAAACTCTCACGGTCCGAGATGACATAAGCGTTGTGAACCAAGGCATCACTTCACGCTGAGCCGGGTTGTGACAACTGTCCGCCTGCAGATACAAGTCAGTGTGAGTAGGCTTCCTACAAATAGCATGTCTCAACTTACCAACCACCTTCCTCCTGACCAACACATCAAGGAAAGGAAAACAGCCATCTCTCCCACCTCCATCGTGACATAATATTCGGGCGGACTGTATTCAGTTTTTCTAAAAAACCGTTCAAATTCTGACTGCCGTGAGGCCAAACAATGTATAATCTATATATATGAAAAAGGGAGGTTTCAGAGTCGCCGACTCCGATGCACGTTCCTCGGCCTCTTCCATAAACAAACTGGCAGTAATAGGTGACAAAGGGCTCCCCATCGCAACTCCATCTGTCTGCTCGTAGTACTGGTCATTGAATAAAAAGTAAATGGAAGTCAACACTAAACCTAACATCGATCAAGCATACCGAATCACACAGAAGAACATGAGTGAAGAGAGAGACCACATCAAAACTCACTACAGCATCAGAGTCATTCAAACGCATTCCCTCGAATCAACATAAGAAATCCGCGGGTTCTTAATACGGTGCTCACGCCTACCTGCTATAGGGTCCAATCGGACGAAGGGGGCACCCCTTCCTTTGTGGGCTTTAGGGAGGGCGTATAACTTGGGGGGGGGGGGGGGGACAGCAAAATAAAAATTGAGCCTCTTGATGGTCTCCTGCGATAAAGGACTTTTCTTCATGAGGGTGTTGTTAATCTCTCTCTTAACCCTTTTTGTGGTGTCAACCTCGATTCTGCGAAAAGCTGATTCAGACGGTAAACACTGAGTCTTTTGAATGTCATCCTGCTTGTCCAAAACGATAGCATTGCCCTTGTCCGCAGGTAAAACAACAATATCCGGATCAACGCTAAGTGAATATAAAGCAGCCCTCTTAGCCGCTGTAATATTACATTTGGATGGATGTGTTCCAGTCAACACACGATTTGCCTCTCTCCTATCCTCCCGTGCTATATTAGGAAGTTGTTTAAAAACAGCCTGTTCAACAGAAGCAGTAAAATCAAATATTGGCAAGCGCTTGGGAGTCGGTGCAAAATTTTAAACTTCCCATAGCGCGGTTAAAACAGCGTCGCCAGAATATTTCTCCATGAGATTTATCACAGAAAGTCGAGTATAGCTTAGACTCTGAGCGACGGAGAAGTTCAAACTTCACCAAATGCCTGCCAGTTACAGAATGAAATTCCCAATCAGTTTGCGACCATGAAGCACCGTCCAGCCAATCCCAAGAAAAAGTGGAAATTTTTCAAGCCATCATTAAATGGAGTCAAAACAGATCCTTGGAAACAAAATCCAACTGTCGACGAGCGTAATGGATCCTTGCACAAACAAGATCTATGCCAGCGCGTTACTAGACACGACTGGCGGCAGGAGAACTGATAAGATGCACACACGAAGACTGTAAGCACCGTTAAGCCAAATTTGAGACAATTAAAGAGGTTTTTCAAAAGTTGTCAAGTGGTCTCTTAAGTGTGCTGCCAGTATGTTAGTGTGTGTTTGTGTATGTATGCGTGTGTTGTCTGTGTGTGTGTGTGTGTGTGTGTGTGTGTGTGTGTGTGTGTGTGTGCGTGTGTGTGTCTCGTATTTCCTTCTAATCCACTGGATGTCAAACGAATTTGGTACACATACTGCCTGTATCAGCGTTGTGGGAGTTACTCTGCATAGTAGCACAGATAGAACAGAAACTGTTTTTCTAAGCCTGACATGTATTCCAGCCTGAATGACAGACATGTTGTGCAGATAATATTGGCTACACCTGCAGATGGACATGGCGCAACAGAGATAAGTGTGGAAGGTGATGGACAGTGAGAGAGCCAGAGGGTGGACAGACAAATGGTAGAAATAGATAGAGAGGGGGGGGGGGGGATAAGATGGACAGAGAGAGTGGGGAGGAGGATGAGACTGAGAGAGAGGACCACAGGAGACTGTCAGAGGGAAAGCTAATGAGGGGCGGGCAGAGAGACGAAGATATGGTAGGAGATACAGGGCAGAGTAGACGGACAAAGATAAGGGGGACGAGGAGGATGACAGTGAGAGGGGGGGGAGGGGATATAGAAAGAGGTGGGAAGATGAGACAGACATAGAGAAAGGGGGAGCAAGAGACGGACACAGAGAGGAGAAAGGAGGAGTAGCGTGCAATGTATATGTAACATGCGTGCGCAAGCGAAGCCGTGAGGAAAAGGTTAATGTTATCAAAAATAGCATGAAATTTTTCTTTGAAAGTACTTTTGGAACACAACATTGTATGGAAATGAATTATGGACGATCTCCTAATTAGAAAAGAAGCAAATTGTAGCACTTAGTATTACAGAGAGATGCTGAAAATTAAGTGCAGCAAAGGTAAGACAAGGACTTGGGAGGTTCTTCTCAGAACCTGCGAAATTAAGAACTTGTGGTAAACAGTAACTAATACATATGATAAGTAGGCAGTGCATGTATCACAAAGTTAGGTAATAACTTTCATTGATCTGAAGGATGCCGTAGACTGTAGGAACTGCAGGGGAAGGGAGAGGTTAGAATATATATAACAAATAAAGCTGAAAGGCCCTGTTTTGGAACGAGCGTCTTTCGTACATCGAAGAGCTGCGCCAAACTCGGCATAAGTAACTTATTGGTCACATGCACAGACACGAGCTTCCTCTGACGTGAGAGGGCCCACCTTTGCTAGAAGAAGTGCTAGTATATCTTCCCGCAAGGCCAAAACTTTTGACCGGAGCCAGCCAATAGGAACATCAGGTGGCAGAATTCGTTTGGGCTCCAGCACGCTTTCAAGTCGAAGGCCGTCTCGTCTGATGCCTCGCATGGTGGCAGCAAGTTGAATGAAGCAGTATTTCAGGTATTTGCCTTGAGTTAATATGGATTTATTTCATCAGCAACCTTCAGTGCAATGGCGAGAACGCAGCAAGCCTCGAGTATTGCAACGGCTTTCATATGCTTAGGAACTGTGATAATGTATTAGCTGGGTAAAACATTGTCTTGTTAATGTTGTCGATGTCGCGTGCAGAATATTTGGTCTTGGTTCACATTGTCAGTTGATTCTGAACACGTGGTGATCTGAATCCATCTCTGTGCTAGGCACCTGTAAATTGAAATGACGTTAAATCAGCTTTGCCCATCTCGCGACCATATTTGCAGGCGATTTGAAGGTTTCTTTCTTTTGTAATTCGTTGTTGGGAAAAAACTTTGGATACTACTAATGGATGTTGATTTATCGCTACAATGGCGAAATTGTATGCATAATCAGCTTGTAAATTATACTGAATTTCTGTCACAGTTTCATTTCGCGAATACATTAGCTCATGGATTTTTTTGGAAATACCACCTTTCGTCTGATGGATTTGCCTCTTTGTTGCAGTTCTTACGTATTTTCATAGGGTACTCAGTTTCCATCAGTTTTGTTGGATTTCACCAAGAGTTATGAGGCGCATGAGTACCCAATTAGTATTTCTTATTTCGTAGAAAATTTTCGGCATACCAGGTACGTTGGCTCTGATGTAGCTTCTCGAAATTACCTGCGGCTGAGGTGTAACTGCAAATCATTGTATTCACTACATACACTAAATGTTCATAGGTTATGAGGTCCCGAACGTAACAGCGACAAAAATATTTATCTTTGCATAAATCTGACCTTTAAGGTACGATTTCATTCACTTTGAAGTTGTGAAGTATGTGGTTAGCAGTTCATGTACACTGTCCACTCACATTAATGTGACCAACTGTCGAAAGCCTGAATAACCATCTTTTGCAGCGCGGACCGATGCGAGCCGTGCAGCAAGTGACCCAGTAAGGCTTTGGAAGGTGGCGACAGGGATGTACAGGTAGAGCCATGCTGACTCCAGTACATTGGCCAACTACACTAGTTTTCTCGACTGAGAATCCAAGGCGCGAACATCCCGGTCGATGATTCTCAATTGGTTTCAAACCCTGCACTGCAAGCTGTGTGACACCCTGTATTACTGGTAGATGCCATCGTGCCGCGGGAAAGCAAACTTCACGAAGGGGTAAACATGGTCCCAAGGACAGATGCGTACTTGTGTTGATCCATTGTGCCTTCCAGAATACGAAATTCCACAGAGAATGAGACGAAAACATTACCCGGACCCTTCCGACGGTCTTGCTTTTAGACTTTTCACGCCATAAACGCCAACGACCATCTATCCGATGGAGCATAAACCGCGATTCATCTGAAAATACCACCTATCACCACTCTTGGACGTCCAGTTTCAGTGCTGGCGTGCAGATTCCGGCCTCCGTCTCTGATGAACAGAGTCGGCATCGGTGCGAGAGCCTGCTGCGGAGGCCCATACGTAGCAATCTTCGCTGAACGGTGGTTGAGGAGGTTCTAGTTGTAGCACCTTGGTTCATCTGGGCAGTGAGTTGCTCTCCACAGCTGCACGTCTATTTGCCCGTACACATCTCCGCAGCCGTCGTTCACATTCGTCTTCTATGGCCTGTGGTGCACCACAGTTGCGCCAGATTTCGATGGTGCCATTTTACCACGACGATGTACATTAAACACGGGGCCTGGCCTTTACGGAAATGCTTACCCTTGGCCCGACGGCTAATAATAATACTCGTTTGGACGTCATAAATGGCCCCGTTTCCTCATAATGACATAATGACAGCAATTGCACTGTTTTCCACCCCCCCCCCCCCCCCCCCCCAAATCTGCGAAGGCCGACATGCTCACTGCTAGTGGCGCTATCTGCAGTCTCTGAGTGGTTACTGCAAGCTGACGTCGAACATAGACTCGGTCACACTGATATCACTGGATTATGTAAGTGTTAAAGACATAAAGCAAAAAAAGTTTTCCCAGAACTCCTACAGACAGACGTTGACTGTGGATGTTGTATCACAGACACAGTCCCTTTGACTGTTTAGGGATGTCACTAAACCCGCACAAATATATAAACAACCATGCATGAGCAGAGCCTATTAGACGGAGGGGGTCCGACAGCCGATCAGTTCCAGTCATTCCACCAGGAAGGAGATACACGGCTCGTGTTGTCTGTAGTTCAACCGTGCCTGGACGGTGAATACCGCGGTTCGATCGCGTCTGCATTACTACTTTGTGCCAGGGAGGGCTCTTAACAAGGGAAGTGTCCAGTCGTCTCGGAATGAACCAAAGCGATGTTGTTCGCACATGGAGGAGATACAGAGAGACAGGAACTGTCGATGACATGCCTCACACAGTCCGCCCAAGGGCTACTACTGCAGTGGATGACCGCTACCTGCGGATTATGACTCGGAGGAATTCTGACAGCAACGCCTCCATGTTGAATAATGCTTTTCGTGCAGCCACAGAACGTCGTGTTACCACTCAAACTGTGCGCAATAGGCTGCATGATGCGTAACTTCACTCCCGACGTCCATGGAGAGGTCAGCTTTGCAACCACGACACCGTGCAGCGCCGTACACATGGGCACAATAACATGCTGAATGCACTACTCAGGATTGGCATCACGTTCTCTTCACCGATGAGTGTCGCATATGCTTTCAACCAGACAATCAGCGGAGACGTGTTTGGAGGCAACCCGGTCAGGCTCTACGCCGTAGACCGGTGAGTGCAGCAAGGTGGAGTTTCCCTGCTGCTTTGGGGCCGGCGTACGCCGCTGGTGGTCATGAAAGGCGCCGTAACGTGACAACTATATCGGTAGCGTATTGGCGAGGCACTCATCTTCATGGGCGACAGTTCGAGCCCCATCGTGCACATCTTGTGAATGACTTCCTTCAGGTAACGACATCTCACGACTAGATTAGCCAGCCAGCATGTTCTCCAGACATGAACCCTACAGAACACGCCTGGGATATATTGAAAAGGGCTGTTTATGGAAGATGTGACTCACCAACCTCTCTTATGGCTCTACACCGGATTGCCGTTGAGGAGTGGGGCAATCTGGACCAAACGTATCTTTATGAAGTCGTGGATAGTATGCCACGACGAATACAGGCATGCATCAACGCAAGAGTACGTGCTACTGGGTATTAGAGGTACCGGTGTGTACAGTAATCTGGACCACCACCTCTGAAGATCTCGCTGTATGGTGGTACAACAGGCAATGTGTGGTTTTCGTGAGGAATAAAAAGGGCGGAAATGATGTTTATGTAGATTTCTATTCCAATTTTCTGTACAGGTTCCGGAACTCTCGGAACCGAGGTGATGCAAAATTTTTTTGGCGTGTGTATTATGTTGTATTACTTCCAAATAACTTTCCCCCCTTCTCGTTGTGCTTTGCTTAAGAATTCGTTCTCCTTTTACTAGTGAAGAGTCAGAGAGTCAGGTCACGATTCCATTGGGTCACATTCACAGTCGTGGGGAGTGGGGGACGACGCGTTCTCCGTCAGGGCACAAGCTGTGTTCATAACTTTCCCTGAACACAGCTGTGTTGCTTTTAGAAGGTATTGCAGTTCACAAAATTGAGTGGAGGAAAGATTCTGAGACGAAGAGACTTGCACAGGAGAGGAAATATCGGCGGTACGCAACGAACTAGTCAGAAGCCTGATTATGGAAAAGTGTGAATAAATGGTATAATCCAAGCCGCTTAAATTCTCCATTCCTAGTTATACACATCTGTACGAAAGAAGATAGTATCTAAAGCAAACGTGTTTTACAGTATCATAAATAGAAGAAAGACTTAAGGATTCGATTCCTTGGCATTTACGTTTTTGCGATGTAAATATTAAATATGATTAATGGTGGAGCTAATAATACTGGGTTTGTCGAGCAACTGCCACCCTCTTCGGCAGTCCGGACGCCGGCAGGTAGCTCGCAGTTCAATTTCCGCCACTGTGCTCGCCGCTCCTCCGGTGTTTTAAGACGTCCCGTGGCGCACCTGCCCCGCCCGCCGGAGCAGAGCAGACAGCAGCTCATTTCACGTCGCCCGCCGCTGGGTTCGTCGGTTGCTGCTCACTTGTTTGCTTTGGCGGCGCTTTGTGGACGGTCGACCTCTCTGATCGTGACGTCAGCGACTCGGATTTAGTTCCTCCCAGGGACAGCACTGCTGCGGAGTTGGCAACAGGCGGAGGGAGGTGGTGGGGGTACTGGCTTGCAACGGGACACCGAAGCGATCGGTCTCGTGATTTCAGCGCTGCATGATACATACTTCAGTGATGTATCTTTGGCATTACCAGTACATGCATAAATTAGAAAATATACTGTGATGAAGACGACTTTTTCTGAGTGATTTTTCAGTGGCAGTCTTTACCACTACCAAGTTCTTTTATTTACGTAAGTTATTCAACGATTTATCCGTACGTCTTTACGGGGTTTCCGGTCTTGACGTTCAAAGAATTGTTGTTTTTGCATGTTTTGACTTCTTATAGTCTTAAGAATATACAGGATGTTCGGGAATTCCCGTTACAGACATCTAGCAGATGTAGAGGGGAGTGAGGTACATAATGTTTTGAATAGAAACTCATGTTCGGAAACGTACCGTTTCCATTCTACGACGGTTTCAATTCAGATATTTAACTCGTCCATTTATGCTTGAGAAATTGAATTAGGTGTGACGCAGTACAGTTGCTAGGTGACAATTCGAAAGGAAACATGACGAAACATCTATGTATCACTTAAGCATATTTCTTTGTATAGATACTTCCGCATTAGGTTTGTATATTACCCCAAAACAAAATGAACCCTGCATATTGTACGTACAGAACAGTACTGAATCACTGCAACAGCGGCTCGGTGTTGTGACCACCAATGTAGTTACAGACACTGTGGCTACGAAGCATGTTCCAGTGCACACTCTCGAGCCGACCTGGTGTCTCCTCAGTTTTTAGTGTAGAGGTCAGAACTCGTGTTATCGGGGCTTCCCCTGCCTCTACAAAAGTCTTGGCAGACATTAAGTGATATCAGGTGACTGACGTAGTACACGTCATTCTATCTTCCCTACCGCATACCAGGACAAGCAAATCTGAGGCTCAGCCGTGGCGCGCCTTTTCTGGCACACCAGCTCATTGGCACGTCACTTTCGATTGCCCAGCTGCACTACGATCTTTGTCCCTGTTGTGATCAGGGGGCTGTTTTGGCGGTCGCAGCAGTTGGGGTCGGACTCCCTACGAGGCGGAAGGACGTGCTCGCGGGGACGAACGAGGAACACACTCGGGCTCGGCTAGCAGCGGCGTGGTCGGTCTACCTTGCAAGACGGTCGTGAGTTTGTGGTGAACCTGCCTGATGTCACCTCCGGGCGCTGTTCGTGGCATTACTTTGGTGCCTGTCTTCTTGGAAGACCCATCCCTCGAGACCATCTCGTACAACGCTCTCCATTGAAGGTGTAAGTGATTTTGGTGCAGCGAGTGTACTTGTTGGTTGTTTGCCCTAATGTACGTGTTGCTGAAGTAAGAGCAGCCGGCAAGGTGTGTGACCGCATGGAGACCACCAGTCACTACTTCCTTTAAAAAACCAGTGTTCCCAAATGATATACTAACTGTAAGGTATTGAAGATTTTAGGTCATTGTCTAGTAGTAATTTTCTGCATACAAAGCTTACACAATTGGCAGCTACATTGCAGACCTATGCAACGAAATTAAAGTGCACAAAACCAACCAGAAGTTGTACATTTGAATAACGTGATATTATCTCGAAATTTTTTCGATTTCATCTTTGTACACATTGTCGCCCATTACCATATGTGGAAATATTGTTTGGCAAAGTATGAGAGTGTAAAAGTCTGATACTATATTTTAGCGTAGGATTTGCGTACAGTTCTTAGTTTAAATGTTTTACAGCATTAATATTACTGTAAAACTTAAATATCTTCTACTGAAAGCATTTATTAGTTCTTCATTTATATTGTTGTTTATTGATCTCTTAACTTATATCAGTTGATGTTTGCATGGTGTTCGCCGTGTTTTCCGCGGTCTGTTTGTGTTCCAGTTGTCTGCGAGTTGGGCTCTGTGGGAGCGGCGCCACGTTATGCTTCGGTGCACAGAACCTGTGACGTGTCGTCTAATGGGAAGTGACTCACGGTTGGACCCCGGGGTTTAGGTGTTGTTTTGGACAGCTGGTCTGCTGCTTCCGGCATTTTAAGTTCAAATGGTTCAAATGGCTCTGAGCACTACGGGACTTAACTTCTCAGGTCATCAGTCCCCTAGAACTTAGAACTACTTAACCCTAACTAACCTAAGGACATTGCACACATCCATGCTCGAGGCAGGATTCGATCCTGCGACCGTAGCGGTCTCGCGGTTCCGACTGTAGCGCTTAGAACCGCTCGGCCACCCCGGCCGGCGCATTTTAAGTCAAGCCACCTTTTGCCCAGGGCAACCTGGCGTCATTGCCATTTTTGCAGACATTTAACCTGTTTTATGTACATGTAAAAAAGGGGATTTTTAATTGCTTGTGAATCAACTGTATTAATTAACTTGTTGTGTTCCTTGTGTTATTTGGGTTCGTAACGAACTGATGTGCTTTGTTAATCACTTTCATATTGCAGATTATTGACTAAAAAAAAACTATCTGTCCCATCTTTTAAAATCACCTTCAGATTGCCGGCCGCGGTGGTCTCGCGGTTCTAGGTGCGCAGTCCGGAACCGTGCGACTGCTACGGTCGCAGGTTCGAATCCTGCCTCGGGCATGGATGTGTGTGATGTCCTTAGGTTAGTTAGGTTTACGTAGTTCTAAGTTCTAGGGGACTAACGACCACACCAGTTGAGTCCCATAGTGCTCAGAGCCATCCTCAACCTTCAGATTGTCATTTGAGTATTTAAATGTCCATAGGTCTTCTTTTAAGTCAGTTGTTGTGATTGTATATTTTGATACTGTCTTAAACAAGGGCCGTCCGAAGTGGCCGAGCGGTTCTAGGCGCTTCAGTCTGGAACCGCGCGACCGCTACGGTCGCAGGTTCGAATCCTGTCTCGAGCATGGATGTGTGTGCTGTCCTTAGGTTAGTTAGGTTTAAGTAGTTCTAAGTCTAGGGACTGATGACCTCAGATGTTAAGTCCCAAAGTGCTCAGAGCCATTTTAACCATTTTTTTCCCACAGCAGACGTGAACGCATTACGAATCTGGATTGAAATCGTCGAAGAATGGTGCGTTTCCTGGAATGGATTCCTATACAAAATATGGGCTCACTCCTCTCTACAAGTCCTGAAAGTTTGTAACGGTAATTTCCGAACACCCTGTATGATCAAAACACTTACTCGCGAAAGTATTCTTTACTAGTTGCGCTCCGCGGTGTTACCCACGGTTAAACAGTTATTTAGAAAGAAATATTAATGCCGAAATTCACTAACCACGTCATTGCATCACCACAAACTATCTCTTGGAGGTATTGAGGAACAAGCCACTTGCTGCGAGCCAACTGTGTAACATCGGAAAATATTGAGGATTTGGGACGAGGCGACAGAATACATGTCGCTCACATCTCACTCGTTTACTTAAGGGAAAAAAAATTACGCGACCGAGTAGTGAATTACAAAATGTATGCCAGTATGACATACCTTCGGCTTTAACTTGTGGGCACTCCGGTCAGCGCTGACGAGTTTAGACACACTACAGGATCATAGTAGCGCCGTCTCTTGTCATCACTGTCACAAAGTAATTAACAACCTTTTTGTTGACGTTTTTTGGTTGCTAATATCTCTGCGCTAAATTTTATGCTACATTCATTTGATAGTTAACTTTCATGGATGACTTTTTAGCCACTTTTTTTAGTAGAAAGGTAGCCACGTTATTCAGGGTATAGGTTATGTCCAGTCCAAAATTCATTCATATCCGTTCAGCCGCTTTCCGTGCGTGATGGAGTAACAAACATACTAACTCGATGAAGAAAGAAAATATGCAATTTATAGTTCGGTGCAAAGCAAATTTTATAATATTTGTACGTACAGCAAGGTTATACACTCACATGTGTGCCTGTTAGCACCACGTGTATTCGCATATCATAATTTCGCATAACATAATCAAAACCAGCCTCACTAAAAGACTACCATGTACTACAGTGTAAAGGCACGACGTCTCTCTTTTGCACAGCATTTAAATGATACCGTCGTTGTGAGTCTTCAAGCGTCGCAGAAGCTGTAAGGTACACCTGATGCCCAGTGACTAAGATGCAACGGGCTTCTATGGATGTATGGATTAAACACTTTGAGGATTGTATAAGCTTTGTATTCATTACGTAGTATCGTTTTATGTAGAACGCATTAAGCAATGAGAGAATTTTCACAAATAAGATACAGTTCAAAATTCGAAGAGTAAATAGCTTTTTCTGAGAGTAATTATTGGTCCACATTTG
Source organism: Schistocerca americana (assembly GCF_021461395.2). Taxonomy (NCBI): domain Eukaryota; kingdom Metazoa; phylum Arthropoda; class Insecta; order Orthoptera; family Acrididae; genus Schistocerca; species Schistocerca americana. Next base: position 258,501,008 of record NC_060122.1, on the reverse strand, counting down.
GCGTTATGTTCTTCAAATCAACAAATATCCTGTACTGGGCACGTTTAAACGCAACCTATGTGTAATTCAGGTATATGCTCAATCCATTCCAATTTTCTTCCAAATCCGTAAGGCCATTTCAGTGTCAAGGAGTAACAAACATACACATAAACTTTCGTATTTATAATATACGAAGGCTGTTCGGAAAGTAAGGAACGATAGGTCTCGAAATGGGAACCACAGTGAAAATCAAAACTGTTTTACTTGCAACAGTTAGCTACAGCTTCCAGCTACTTATCTCCATTGTCGCCGATCCGACTTAGACGTTTGTCGTAGCGTTGTACCAACTTTCCAATACCCTCGTTATAGAAAGCAGCCGCCAGTGCCTCCCGCCAATTCTCTACGCTGGCCTACAGCTCGCTGTCTGTGCCGAAATGTTGCCTTCATAGACAGCAGTTCATGTGAGCAGAGCTGCAAGTCAGAGGGAGACAATTACGGGCTGTATTGTGGGTAATCAAACATTTCTAAATGAAAACCATACAGGAGTATGTTCATTTCTCCTGCAGAATGCGGCTGAGAGTTGTCTCGAAGAAGAAAACGCACGACGGTTATGTCATGTTGGCTGCATAGCTTCAGGCGAAATTTCTCACCAGTCCCTCGTACTTGGCGGGAGACACTGTTGTTCTAGGTATCTTTATGTGCTCCCTGTGTGATCAGAACTAAAAAGAATGACGTAACGCGATCGACGAGCATACCAGAGACACGGCCCAGCACACATGTGCAAAACTTCATCGGATTTTCACTGCGGTTTCCATTTCGCGACCGAGCGTTCCTTAATTTCCGAAAAGCCCTCGAACGTGGTACAACTGAAACATAAATTTCAGTGGAAGCGCGGATACGCCGACTACAGCGCTCACGACGCTTAGGCCGCTTGCGACATTTCTTTAAAGCTGTTATAACATTCTAGGCCAAACAAAACAGTGATACATTTTCCTTGCCCAACAGATATCTCAAGTACACGCTTTCCACAAAAGTGAGATTAAAAAATAGATTATGGTAACAATTTATGACATTAGTTCAACGAATAACAGTCCGCAGCACAATTACTGTTCTGAAAGCTGGTGTAAACGGAAGCAAGCTGAAAAGAACGGGACACTGGATGCTTCTGAGCATAAGCCACCACTGCGGAGTGAAGTTATTGAAGCTGTTGCTGATGTCTGGCTGACAACAGTTTGATGTAGAGACGTTTTGAAGTCCACACGCAGAATAACAAAGACACGCCGTAAAAAATTTAACTCTGATAATGCACTTATGTTTAATTTCGATTATAAATCTTTACTTCACCCTCAATTGGGCGAAGCGTTTAGTTGTGCAATCAGCACAAATGTACTTTGGTCGCCAGTTTGTGCTGAAAAGTCTCATCAATTTATTGCATAAAAATTGTTTATACAGCGTATAAGATATTTACTTGTGTCTGTTAACTGGGTAAGCGGCCTGTAATCGATAAAGTGTCATGATAATCTCTCCATTGGCAAAAGATTCCGGAATAGTCCCCCACTGGGATCTCCTGGAAGGGACTGCCAACGGGAAGCTGACCATAAGGAAAAGATTGAGTAGCGAACGAAACCATAACGTTCTACGAATCGGGTAGTGCAATGTCAGACATTTTAAAGGGTAATGAAGGTAGAATATCTGAAAAGGGAAATGCATAGGCTCATTCTAGATATAGCAGGGGTCAGTGAAGTGAAATGGAAAGAAAACGAGGATTTCTGATCAAATGAGTACAGGGTATTACCAACAGCAGCAGAAAATGGTATAATGGGAGTAGAAATCGTTGTGAACAGGAAGGCAGAACACAGAATGAGTTACCGTGAACTTGTTCTCATCAGAATGAACAGCAAACCAATACTGAAAACAATAGTTCAGGTATAAATACGACGCAAGCAGACGATGAAGAGATAGAGGAAGTATATTGAACAGAAACGCAGTACCTAAAGGGAGACAAAACTCCGTTAGTCATGGGGGATTGGAATCCGGAAAGAGTAGAAGAAAAGTTTACGGGAGAATGTTGGTTTTGTATTAGGGATGAAAAAGGAGAAACACTAATTGAGTTCTGCAATAAATATCAGCTAGTAATAGCGAGTACTCTGTTCAAGAATCACGGATCGCCGCTGAGGAGTGGGAGGAGGAGGTATACTTGGAAAAGTCTGGGAGATGCAGGAAGATTTCAGTTAGATCAAATCATGGTCAGGCAGATACCCAGAAATCAGATACAGGATGTAAGGGATACGCAGGAGTAGGTATACACTCGATCGCAGCCGGCCGCAGTGGCCAACCGGTTCTAGGCGCTTCAATCTGGAACCGCGCGATCGCTACGGTCGCAGGTTCGAATCCTGCCTCGGGCATGGATCTGTGTGATGTCCGTAGGTTAGTTAGGATTAAGTAGTTCTAAGTTCTAGGGGACTGATGACCTCATATGTTAATTCCCATAGTGCTCAGAGCCATTTGAACCAACTCATATCACAACTTAGTAGTAATGAAAACTAGGTTGCAGTTTAAAAGACTAGTCAGGAAGAATCAGGACGCAAAGAAGTAAAATATGAAAGTACTATGGTATGAAGAGAAACACTTGAATTTCTCTGCGGCTATAGATACTGTGATAGGAAGTAGCTCAGTCGGCAGCTCAGTCGAATGGTCATCTAGAAATAGGACAGTCACAGATGTTGGAAAGGAAAACGTAGGTACAAACACGGTAACTGCGAAGAAACCATAGGTAACAGAAGAAATACTTCAGGCGATCGATGAAAGAGGGAAATACAAAATTGTTCAGGGAAATTTAGGAACACAGAAATACAGGTCATTTAGGAACGAAATAAAGAGGAAGTCCTAGGTAGCTAAGGTGTAACGGCTGCATGAGAAATGTAAATGAACCGAAAAAGGAATGACTGTCTGAAGGACTGACTCAGCATATAGAAAAGTTTGTGAAATTAAAAGAATCTGTGGTAGCATTAAGTGTGCACTGTTAAATGCAGAGGAGAGAGCGAACAGGTGGAAAGAGTACACTGAAGACGTCTATGAAGTCTGATATGATAGAAGAAGAAACAAGTCGATACGGATGCGACAGGGGATCTAGTGTTAAAATCAGAATTTAAAAGACCTTTGGAAGACTTAAGCTCAAATAAGGCAGAAGAGATAGATAACATTCATTCAGAATTCCTGAAGTCGTTGGGGAAAGTGGCAATAACACGAATGTTAACGTTGCTTCGTAGAATGTATCAGTCTGGCAATGTACCATCTGACTTTCAGAAAAATATCATGCACACAATTTCGAAGACAAGAACTATCGCACAATCAGCTTAACAGTCATGCATCCAGATTGCTGACAAGAATAATATACAGAAGAATGGAAAAGAAAATTGAAGATGTGTTAGATGAAGATCTGTTCGGACTTACGAAAGGTAAATGCACCAGAGAGGTAGTTCTAGCCTCGCGAGTCTTGATGGAAGCAAGAGTGAAGCAAAATGAAGACAGGTTCATAGGATTCGTAAACCTGGGAAAAGCAATCGGAGATGTCATTTTCTGTAAGATGTTCGAAATTCTGCGGAAAATACTAATAAGCTTTAGGGAGAGGGAGACAAGAGGAAATAATAAGAGGACAAAGAAGGAAGAACTCGGATTCAAATGGATGTAAGACAGGAGTGCAGTCTGTCACCTCTGCTGTTCAATCTATACATTGGAGAAGAAATGTCGTGAATGAAAGAAATGTAAGTGTGGGATTACAGTTCAATGTGAGAGAATATCAATGATAAGTTTCGTGTTCAAATTGCTATGCTCAGTGAAAGTAAAGAATGATTACAGGATCTGCTGAATGGAATGAACAGTCTATTGGGTACAGAATATAGATTGAGAGCAAATCGAGGAAAGTAAGGAGAAGTGGCAGAATTGAGAACAATCAGAAACGTAACATCTCAATTAATGGTCGGGAAGTAGATGAAGTTAAGGAATTCTCCGAACTTAGAAATAAAATAACTAATGACGGACAGAGCAAGGAGGACATCAAAAGCAGACTAGCACAGGCAAAAAGGGCATTCTTGGTCAAGAGAAGTCTACTAGTATCAAACATAGGCCTTAATTTGAGGAAGAAATTTGTGAGAATGTACGTTTGGAGCGAAGCATTGTGTGGTAATGGAACATGGACTTGTAAAAATCGGAACAGAAGAGAATCGAAGCATTTGAGAAGTGATACTAAGACGAATGTTAAAAATTAGGTGGACTAATAAGAAACGGAATGAGAAGGTTCATAGCAGAATCGGAGAGGGAAAGAAGAAGAGACAGGATGATAGAACATCTGTAAAAACATCAGGGAATAGGTTCCATCGAACTAGAGGGAGCTGTAGAAGGTGTCAGAGATTGGTATACCTTCAGCAGATAACTGAGGTCGTAGATTTGCTCTGAGATGGAAAGGTTGGTACAGGTGAAGAATTAGTGGAAGGCTGCATCAAACCGGTCAGAAGTCTGATGACTCAAAAAATAAATAAATAAATAAAATCAAAAATTTTTTTAAATGTACATCAAAATACGTGAGGCAAGCAGACTTGAGCAGCAGATCAGGTGCTGAAGTGTGGATGCGTGGACTCATGCAGAAAACACCAGGAAGTAAAATATGCAACGCGTTTGCGGAATAATGTTAGGCGCAGAGACAAAACAGTTAACGTACTGAAGTGGGTACATATTGACATACCGATCACAGTATATGTACGTACACACCTGACAGAATGTGTTAAAGGACGTAGCAATTAGTGTACACTGATGGGCCAAAACATTATGGCCACTGAAGTTAAAATCTTCTGGGTTATTAGGCCGCGTCATGTTTCTTCTAAAGTGATCGACGTTTCAACTCCTCTGCTGGGATCTTCCTCAGGATCTTCTGGTGTCCACTACTGCTAAAACACAGTGTTCTAGAAGTAGTGGACACCAGAAGATCCTGACGAAGATCCCAGCAGAGGGGTCGAAACGTCGATCAATTTAGAAGAAACATGACGCGGCCTAATAACCCAGAAGATTTTAATTTCCGTGACAACGGCCACGATAGCCTGCAGACTTACATTACGACCACAGTCCACCACGAGATGGAATACTACTACATGGTGTTGCGGGGACGAGGAGCGATAGCGAAAGTGTATATGCGTAGCAGAGAAGAAAAATATTGTTACGACGACACAAGCCGAGAGTGAAATAAGCGACTTTCACATAGGGGAGATCGTTGTGGCAGAGCGCCTGAGAACGAGCATATAGGAAACGGCGAAGTTGATCAGCCTTTCCCACGCTACTGTAGTGAGCATCTGTGGAAAGTAGGTAACGTGACATGTTGAACGGCCACAGTTCATCAGAGAATGTAAAGGACAGAGGGCTGCGCGCTCTGTGAAGCAGGACAAGCGGCGATCTGTGTCAGATGTGACGACAGAATACAATGCTAGGGCAGCCACGAGTGTTTCGGACCACACCTTTCAGTGCATTTTTTTGGACATAGGACTCCGCATCTTCTTAACATTACTGTGTTAACCCAACGACCCATTACGGATTCAATGGGCACGGGATCATCAACGTTGTAACGTGGATTAATGAAAACGTGCCATCTGGTCGCATGACTCAATTTTCTTGTTACACCAGGTCGATTGTCATGTATACAATGACATTCAGGCGAACGGTTCCTGCAAATATGCACCACGCCATGATAGCATGACTGTGGTGCCGTATTGTGCTATTGAGGACAATGGCCTAGGTTCCATGAGCCCTACAGTACCACTCGCAGGTAATATGACAGCTGTTGACTACGTGAACATTATAGACCACCTTCATCCATTCATACATGCAGGCTTCCACGAAGACAATGGCATCTTCCAGCAGGTAAATATGCAGGTCACACGACGAGAAATATGCTACAGTGATTTGGGGAGCATGATAGTGATCGCACGTTTTGTGTCTTTACCATGACACTCGCGGGATCTGGAGCAATATGGGACACTATGCGTGCCACATACATCCAAAAACGTACCAATAACTTGTCGAATCCCCGTAACTCAGAATAGTTGCCGTATTGTGTTCCAAAGTTGGGCCAGCACACCATTAATCAGGTGCTCATAACGGTTAGAATCTTCAGCCTACTGCGTAAGAATAATGAATCACAATTCCTCGTCAGCTACATAAAAGGATGCAATATTTAATATATTAATTCCTGTCTAAAATTAATACCCACTACATTAACAACAACAATTAAGCCTTCCGTTCATTCATTTTTGGTCAGTCCCAGGCTGAAAATTGCACAATGATCGAGGCAAATGTACATCACTGATACCCTCTACATCAGTTTGCCGTTTATGCCTATTTTCAGTTGCTTTTATCTGCGTTATGTAACTCGTATCTGTTCTTAACAGAAATACTCTGTCGAAAAACTGCATTTTAGGGGTCCGGATTCTGTTACACTGAGGAGAAATGTCATAGGATAGCGATATGAACGTATACGCATGGTGGTAGTATCGTGCACACAAGGTATAAAATGGCTGTGCATTGGTGGAGGTGTCATTTGCATTCAGGTGTTCCGAGTGAAAAGGATTCCGATCTGATTGCAGCCACACGACTAGAATTAACAGACTTTGGAGCTAAGTGCGTGGGACGTTACATTTCGGAAATCTTTAAGTAATTCAACATTCCGAGGCCCACAGTGTCAAGAGTGTGTTGAGAATACTAAATTTCAGTTATTACCTCTCATCACGGACAACACAATGGCCGACTGCCTTCACTTAACGACCGAGAGCAGCGGCGTTTGCCTAGAGTTGTCACAGCTAAAAGACAAGCAACACTGCATAAAATAACAGCAGAACTCAACGTGGGACGTGCGACGAACTTATCCATTAGAATAGTGCGGCTAAATTTGGCGTTAGTGGGCTATGGCAGCAGACGACTGACGCGTGTGCCTCTGCTAACAGCACGACATCGCCTGGATCGCCTCTCCTGTGCTCGTAGCTACATCAGTTGGACCCCAGACAACACGAGAACCTTGGCCTCGTACGATGAGTCCCGATTTCAGTTGGTAAGACCTCATGGTAGGATTCGAGTGCGGCGCAGACCCGACGAAGCCTTGGACCCAAGTTCTCAACAAGGCACTGTGCTTGCTGGTGGTGGCCCCATAATTGGGTGGACGATACTTACATGGAATGGACTGGGTCCTCTGGTCCAACAGAAGCGATCATAGACTTGAAATGTTATAAAATGTTTGACAAAATAAATAAATTATTTAAAAATACCTAGTTGACAATAGCTTTTACCACCAACAACTTGCTTCAAAACAGACATGTCCAAATGACATAAAATATCAAAATTCTGGCGTTTATAAAATCTTACGTAATGATTGTGAAAAACAATAAAATGATTGTGAAAAACAATGTATTGGACAAACAGGTCGCAATTTTGCTGTACGTTTTAAAGAACAAACCTGAGTTACTAGTCGAGGTAAATCTTTATTGGGCCAACATCTAGAAGACCGTGATCACTCTGAAGGGACAACCCAAAATAATTTAAAAACTCCCCACTTTGCCCCTAAAGGACCTTTATTAAATTCACTAGAAGAAATAGAAATTTACGCACATCAAAAACACGAGCCTCTAGCGTTATTGAACGAGCAGCTTGATTTTAGGGAAAAATACTTCATTGATCTTTTTGAAGACTTGTTATAAGTTTGACTGCTCTTTCATTTCCCTTTTTTTCCCTCCAGTCTATGTTTTAGTTGACCTTCTTTTTATACAAATAATGCTGACTCGTATTTTTATGATTAGCATTTTTCTGTGATTAATGAAGCTATAGTTTCTTTATATTTATCACTGCTGTTATCTACTGTTCTTAATGTTCTGTCCCCAAACCCCCTCCTTTTTCTTTACAAACTGTTTATTCACTAACAGTCTCATTTTAACGGATTTTTTGTCCTTTAATAATACATGGGTTATTTTCTCATCATCATTACTTTACGTAATATTATCTATTATATGAATTTATAACCAAATCGTGTTTAAACAAGATGTAATGGATCTCTGTATATCTAAAAGATTATGTTGCTCTTTGTAGCTATGTTTCCTTCCTACATACTAGGCATAACTGCTTGTTAAATAACGCCCCATGTTTCGCTATTCTGCCATTCATATTACTACGTATAATCTGTAACGACTACTATATTCATACTATATTTTCTATTACTGACGTGTCACATCGATAGAGGACGCCATCTCTATAACCCTTAACGCCTACATAGATCGTCTTTGCTGTCGTTAAAGCACTTTGTGCCAGCTTTCCAGAATGTCGCATCGATAGAGGACGCCGTTTCTACGGCAACCCGCAACGTCTATATAGATTATCTTTGCTTGTAGCTTCTCTCTGTCGCTATAGCAACGTTTGACAGCTATTCCATATATCTTTGACAACAGCTCGCATTTTACGGAACGGATAACAGAGGGCACCCTACACTGGTTATTTTTAGAGAGCCTATATAGAGAGAGAGAGTGGCCAATCGGCCCGTGGCCGCCATGTTTTTACCAGTTTGCGAGCGTGAAGTGCAATTAGGTAGCAACGCATGCGGAAAGCTAGCCAGTTCACGAATAAATTAAGGCATGTGTTTGACGCATGAGACCAAAGCAGATCTTCTAGCTTAATACTCGCTACATGATTAAAACAAATGTCATTCGTCTATGTTTATATAGGCCTAATAAATTTGTGAGCAAATGGAAGTATTCTAAAGCAGTGTGTATGTCTGCCGAATTTCAACAGCTGTATTTTATGATGCTGAATAAACACTGACAACTGATTAACAAGAAAAAAGTTTCTTTTAATGTATCTCAGAGTACATGGTGCTATTTCAGATATTTCCATGCTGATATTCATCGCTGAAATTGGTAAACTCTTGTCTTTTTCCATGCCAACATAATGCATTTTAAGTGTGTGTCGATCTTATAACATTTTCTTATGCTGGCAAAACATTTTTAGGAACTCTGTAGACCTACCACAGAAAATCGGAAAAATATCAATACTTAGGTACTCTACTGAAACAGCAGAAAGTAATTTAAAATAGGTAACTGAATATCCACACGATAATTATAATTTACAGGAATGTGAATAGCCCAGACTACGGATCCAAGTGCGAGTGGCCAGTCGTAAGTACTTAGACTTCGGGTTCCGTAAACGTGTTAAAACACATCGTGTCACTCAAGAACCATTAAAAGTCTAGAAAATAACGTTAAAGAAAACCTGGATTGAGCAGGATTCCAACTCACGGCCTTCGGATTACAACGAACATCATACATCCATCTTCACTTCGGTTTTTGAACCCAACAGCGGAGCAACCAGGCATTCCTCTTGACTGTCCTTAATGATTTTGTGATTCATATTATTAGTGACACTCAGTAAATCACTTCAAATAAAAATTTTGCCTCTAAAATCGCTGCGATATTCTAAAAGTATCGTCATAGATACGACCGACAGGGTAACAGTGAGGTAATTTAGATAAATAGAATCGACAGAGAACATGCAAACGTCCTTCAATAGGTACCGAATTACAACCTGTACATAATTGTAGAATGGAAATGGCGTTCGAAGCATTGAAGAGAACCAATAATACAGAATCACACCCAGTACCTACTTGTACCAAGTGAGCATCCATTCTTTCGGTTAAGTTGTGCCACAAAAAGTTTGTCTCCCCCAATTATATTCAGTTCCTCCTTGTTAATTAGATGGTCTCCCCGTCTAATCTTCATCATTCTTCTGTAGCAACTCTATTTACAAGCTTCTGTTCTCTTCTTGTCTAATCTGTTTATCATCCATGTTTCACTTCCATACACGGCTACACACCACAAAAATACGTTTAGAAAAGACCTCCTGACATTTAATTTTACATTCGATGTTAACAAATTTCTCTTTTTCAGAAACGCATTAGTTGCCGTTGCTAGGCTACATTCTCTATCCTCTACTTTGGCCACCATCAGTTGTTTGCTCCCCAGATAGAAAAACTTATCTACTACTTAGTGTCTTGTTTCCTAATCTACTTCCCTCAGCATCATCGGATTTAATTCGACTACATTCTATTACCCTTGCTTTCCTTTTGCCCATATTCGTTTTATGTCCTCCTTTCAAGACACTGTCTATTTCGTTCAACGGTTCTCACAGAATTACTATGTCATCGGCAAACCTTGAAGTATTTATTTCTTCTCCTTGAACTTTAATTCCGAAGCCCAATTTTTCTTAGGTTTCCTTTACTGCTTGGTCAATGTACAGATCGAATATCATCGGCGATAGGCTACAACGTTGTCTCGCTCGCTTCACTACCACTGCTTCCCTTTCACGCCCCTCGACTCTTATAACTGACCTGGTATCTGTACAAATTATGTGTTAAGTTCCTAACCTACACTCTCTCAAGGCTGTTAGCTCTTAAACATTCTTGATTGAGTATCACCTTGCTAGTGAAGTGCGACTTCATGGAGTAGATTCGTAGTTAAATACCGGCCTGAACTGTATTGTGCCACTATGTGGTGGAACAGAGTGGATTCTTACTTTACAAATATGCTGTTTTCGTGCTATCAACATCTTGAAAGTGGACGCTCCCACTTTATCATCCTGCATGGAAGAGAAGGATCTGTCTTATGATTTACTCAGCGACAGAACAGCCAAAGTACCTGGCTCCGACATTAATGCTTGATCTGGATCAGATAATGATATGCGGCCAACTTGTCTGGGTCATCATGGAGTGGGAAAAGTGAAAGAAAATGGTCAGAGATCGCTGGAAGTCTGCTGTTGTTATGGACTCTGCATTTCAAACACATATTTTCAACTTAATGATCGACACAACGTATCCTGGAGATTCTCTCGCTCTCTTCGCAGGCATCAACTTGATTGTCACAGCATGGCATACAGATCTCAAAAATGTCCTGCTAACACGAAGCTATCATAGTGTCGATTGCAACACTGACCACGCTCTGGTGGCGTTCAGAATGAGGCTCACCCCTAAGAGAAATCACCGCGCCTAACTGAGAAGTCACACTCATATCAACACATATCAAATTCATGACTCGTAACGAAAACAGAAGTTTACCAGTAATTTTGAAAGTGCCTTACCAGGAAACGTACATGCAAAAAGGAATATTGAGAACAAATGGACACAACTTTCTGGCGTCATTTACAACTCGGCAGTATTGGCTTACGGAATGAAAGAAAACACAAACAAGGACTGGTACGAGTAAAATTTTTAAGAAGTTTACCCAGTCATTGAGGCAAAACAGAAACAAACCCGAATGGAAGGTCTCGGGACGGCTTGCGAGAAGCAAAGAACAGAGCACAGCAAACAGCCAGGAGTTGTGCAAACAACTACTGGTTGAATTTATGTGTAGGTATACAGAAATCGATCGATTCTGGGGACTCTAAGGCAATGTATGATACTATTAAGAATTCAATTGGTCCAACTGCCAGAAAATGGCTCCTCTGAAGTAAAGACAGATCAAGTCATTACTGATGAAAGCAAGCAAATGGAACTCTGACTTGTATGCAGCTGAAAATGACGTTAGCAGGGACGCACTTGGCGCCATCAAACAAACGCCAGTTATGGCAGGACTAGATGTACTGTCTACGATGGAAGAATTCAGTAAAGCGAAAGATTTCCTTGCTAATGGTAAGGTTCCAGGTGAAGAGAGCATCTCTGTAGAGGTTGTTGTTAAGTACAAAATACGCCCTCCTCAAATACTTGCACTAACTTCTTACAATCAGCTGGGAAGAAGGTTCCGTCCCATTTAATATGCGGATTTCGAAGATTGTGTACATAGAACTGGGGCAGAGGAGTCTAGAGCAATTACCGAGGCGTTTCACTGTGATAGTAGCCGGGAGGGCATGTGCAAGAGTCATCCTAATGCAATTCCAAATCCTAGCTTCCAGAATCTTCTCTCTATAATATCTGCAAGAGAAGTTACCTGAGCAGCAAGGACGACTTTGCTGTTGGGTGGTCTACAGTCCAGCCCAGAGTGTGGTTTCTGCGTACTGCATCCATCTCTTGGTCTCTCTCTACAATTTTTACCCTCCACGCTTCCCCCCAATACTTAACTGGTGATCCCTTGATACCTCAGAATGTGTCCTACCAACTGATCCCTTCTTCTAGTCAAGATGCGTCATAGATTCCTGTTCTCCCCAATTCTGTTCAGTACCTTCTCATTAGTTACATGATCTACCCATCTAATCTTCAGCATTCTTCTGTAGCACCACGTCTCGAAAGTTTCTGTTCTCTTCTCGTCAAACTGTTCATCGTCCATGTTTCATTTCCATACATGGCTACACTCCACACAAATGCTTTCAGAAAGGACTTCCTGACACTTAAATCTGTACTCGATGTTAACAAACTTCTCTTCTTCAGAGATGCTTTCCTTTTCATAGCCTGTCTACATTTTATATTCTCTCAACTTCGACCACCATCAATTATTTTGATTCCCAGATAACAAAACTCATTTACTGCTTTAAGTGTCTCATTTTCTAATCTAATTCCCTCAGTGATGTGTTGGTAAATGTGCCAACATCTTGTAGATAGAGGAGGCCGAAATGGAAGCTATCTAACGCAGACGGGCGTGAATTCTGGAACAGGATAAGAATTGAATGCTAATAAGAAAAGTATGCAGCTCCTCGAATACTTAACTTTTATTTATCCTTGTTGTGAATACAGCATTCCGGATGAGACATTTCATACTATAACTATCAAACTATCACTTGCTATGTAAGGCTAATGGCGCCTTGCTAGGTCGTAGCCATGGACTTAGCTGAAGGCTATTCTAACTGTCTCTCGGCAAATGAGAGAAGGCTTCGTCAGTGTAGTCGCTAGCAAAGTCGTCGTACAACTGGGGCGAGTGCCCTTCCGTATCTCGAGACCTGCCTTGTGGTGGCGCTCGGTCTGCGATCACACAGTGGCGACACGCGGGTCCGACATGTACTAAATGGACCGCGGCCGATTTAAGCTACCACCTAGCAAGTGTGGTATCTGGCGGTGACACCACACTCAGCATGATCTGGTTTAATTCGGCCACATTCCATTACCTTCGTTTTGCTTTTGTTGATGTTCAACTTATACCCTCCTTTCAAGACACTGTGCATTCGGTTCAACTGCTCTTCCAGGTCCTTTGCTGTCTCTGACAGAATTACAATGTCATTGGCAAACGTCAAAGTTTTTATTTCTTTTCCATGGATTTTTTCCTACTCGAAATTTCTCCTTTGCTTCCTTTACTGCTAGCTGTATGTACAGACGAAATAACATCGGGGATAGGCTACAACTCTGTTTCACTCCCTTCTCAATCACTGCTTCCCTTTCGTGCTCATCGACTCTTATAACGGCCACTAGGTTTCTGTGCAAGTCGTAAATAGCCTTTCGCTCCCTGTATTTTATCCCTGCCATCTTCAACTGCCACCTGCCACTTTATATTTCTTTTATTGACCTTGTTGAAGGATTTGATTATGTGTTTAGAAATGAGCTCTTCAGGTTGCTGCAGAACATTCGATGCCCACCTAAACTACTGTCTCTTATGAGAAAACGCAAGCAACAATATGCTTCAACGGTAAAACATCAGAAGCGTTCCCTGTTAATAGCGGTGTAAAGCAGGGGTATGTATTAACTCCTACTCTGTTTGAGATATTCTTTTCCCTTCTGTTGACACTTGCTTTTCAAGATTGTGAGAAGGGAGTGTATTTACACACTAGGTGTGATGGAAATCTTTTCAACATTGCCCACCTCAAGCCCAAGACCAAAGTAATACAATAGTTATTCGTGAGTTGTTATATGCAGATCTCTAGTAGCAAACACAGAAGGACTGCAGTAGGTAATTAATAAATTATACACGGTTGTGAAAAATTTCGTTTTATCCTCAGCCTCCAAAAGACTAAGATCCTGGCACAGGACGCCACCAACCTTGCACACATGAGCATTGACTGCAATTCTTTCAAGGAACTTGATGACTTTACCTACATGGGATCCACAATACATAGTAAGTTGTCTGTGGACACAGGTTACTAACATAATCCAAAACGCATCGTGTATTATGGCTGTATTCGAAAACAGAGTATGGATCAGTGGACTGCTCACAATAAAAAAGACTTACAAATATACGATGCTTGCGTTACCAGCACCCTTCTCTATAACTGTGAGGCATAGACAACTCTAGCTAAGTACGAATCTTAACTGAACAGCTTTCATCTCCGCTGTATCCGTAGGACCCTTCAGACCTCTTGGAGAGATGCAGTACCAAACACTGAGGTCTTACAGCTCTCATGCACAACCAGCATGCATGCGCTCCTGAGCCACCGACATGTACGGTGACTAGGACGCGCCAGGTGCATGGATAATGAACGATTACCGAAAAAAACTGCTGTGCGGAGTACTCCAGGTGGGTGTGAGACCAATGGGAAGATCGCACACTCGCTACAAGGATATCTGCAAGAGAGGCCTGACCAAGGCTGGTATAAATGAAATTCACCGGGAAAGTACTGCTGTTGATTGTGTCAAGTGGCGAAAGACTGAACGAAATGGAGTCAAGCTTGCAGAAGACGAACGCACACACGAACGAATCAGGAACAGGACAATACCGACAGGGAGAACGTTTCATGTGGCCCAACTGCAGTGGGGACTGCTACTCTCGAGTGGTACTTTTCAGCCAAAGCAGGAGTCGCAGACTCTGGAGAATGGATAGATGCCACATATGAAATGCATTTGCAGAATAATAGTAAATGTATTCGACCATGTACTTATGTTGTTTGCTCCTGTTGTGTCTGACTACTTTTAATAAAAATATCGGTAGTGGAAAAATTTTGCTATCATATAATTTGGCCAGCGAGGGTGCGAGAGGTGACACAGAACATTGCAGACCATGAGACTGTGTAACAATGTCATGGGTTATATTCCACATCTGACAGCACTGTCTTGTACAGTGATACCTGAATCAGCGTTTGTGAAGCTACTCCAGGGTCAGTGATTTACATGTACTAGACGAGAAGTGTAGGCTATTTATTAGCGCTGGATGTCACGTTCTTCATTCTGTAAAGTTCATTGCCAACATAAAAGCAATACTCTATGTGCCCCTCATAAACAGGTGAACGCAGTAATTGGGCTTCCAGAAACACTGTCATAATGGATTTAGTCCACATTCCTCCAACGAAAGGTGTTAATTCTACATAACTACCAGCTCGTAGTTCACATGTAAGTACTCGTCAGAGGTTTCATCGAACCACATTAAGACTGCTTCTCGAATAGCACGCAAAGCAAACGAACAATTCCGTGCCAGCCATGAGTCGTCTAATTTTATCACGATTGTCGCATCTTCCTATGTATGTGAGAGACGCAATGCTAAAACCCTCCACCCCCTAAATTCAGTTGCATGGTGAAGAACGCACGCCATCGAAGAAGCGATTTCTGCTCGACACCAGTAGAGTGATATATTAAACGTAGTTTAAACTGACCGCTTGCTCTTGTTAAGCTCTAGATATTTTATTTTCCACGGTCTCGGAGTTCCTCGTAACATCCATTATGGGTAAAATTAGATAATTAATTTTGTTCCGCAGGTCAAAGCGAAGCTGTCGACCGTAATGGGAACAATTTCACAAGCTGCTTAAATGATAAAACGTTCCATTTAACAGTCGTGTAATATTCATACTACAAGGCAAAATGTGCTTATTGGACTTCGCCTGAACCATGTCCATGACGACAATGAATGCAAAATTCGTAAAAGTAGACGGAAAATGTGAAATAAGAATTTCAGTTTTGCACCTGGTAACATCATTATTTTATTTATGTTGTACTCTTTCAGAATTTATTTTTCTGTTAAGAAATGCACGTGTAAGTTATTATCAAGTAGCGACTTGACTTCAAAAGTACTGGAAACAGATTTAAATCTGTTATTCCGCGTAATCACATCAACGTTTGTCGGACAGTCCCGTCTTCTGGCAGGCTTCCATGTTTTGTTGCATTTTTGAACCTATAATAATCTCAGGTTTTTTTCACTTTGCAACTGTCTCAACAAAAATTATTATTTGCGTTTCTTTTTGGTATCTCCTAACATATTATGTCCTTTTTCATTATTGTGTAGTATTACAAAGCAACGAACTGAATGTTTAAACAGAGAAGGATGAATTTCTTGTGCTGCACTGTAAACACTTTTAAATGGAAAACGGATATTTGGAATAACTACATTTAAATGTAAGTGAATTACTTAGAAATGCTAACAACAGTAACAAATTTCCTTAATTTCAGGTATCCACGGATCAATAGTCTCTGAGGATTTATCATCACTCACTGCAGCGTGTACAATATAAGCACAACACCTCATTGAGGAATGGATGTAGACGTTACGTTTAGTATGTTGGCAAGCCGCAGCAGAAGTGTAAGTATGGAATGAAATGACCGTGTGGCATTGTTGGCCCTGTTGGGTTCGGTCGCCCAGGGCGAGTCTTATTTCAGTCAGCGCCACATTGGGCGACTTCCGGCCGATGATGAGGATGAAGTGATGATGAGGACAACACCCAGTCCCCGAGCGGAGGAGATCTCCAACCTGATCGGGAATCGAACCCGGGCCCTGTGCATGGGAGGCAAGCACGTTACCAGCCAGCGAAACAGGTGGACAGAAGTGTAAGTGAAAACCTGACTAACGCCATTCCATGAGAAATTCTCTTCCAACGATCATATTTGAGGATACTTCCCGACTCGACCCACAGGTTCAATCTTCCGCTACAACTACACTCGAAATTTTATTGTTCTTGTTATTATTATTATTATGAATGGTGGGCTCCATGTGGTTCCCAAGTTGCGCAGCGACCGTAAACCATAAAATTACCAAATATGCAGCAACCAGTCGCAAAATCATGTTTTATTTATTCACTTTTGCAAATCGATTTCAACTGATTAACAGCCATCATCGGTGCTACAAATATATGAATGAAAATAATTAATACCAGTGACCAAATAAATAAATGTACAGAAAGCAACGTAAACCAATGAAATGTATATAGACGCATTAAACCATTTAAAATGATCATACAAATTTCCCTTTCAACCAATATGTGTCCTGAGTAGTAATACTGTCTCAAGCAGAGGTCAAACATATAGTGATACATCGAGAATTGAATATGGCAATGAGAAACCATAAGGGGGCGCTGCAAAGCAAACCCGCCCTCTATGTGAAAAATTATTTTTATTCTTGTATTTGTAGCACCGATGATGGCTGTTAATCAGTTGAAATCTATTTGGAAATGTGAATAAATAAAACATGATTTTGCGAGTGGTTTTTGCATATTTGGTAATTTTATTATTATTTTTGTTACTGCTGTTCTTGTTTACTTCTTTGATCTTCTGACTGGATTGATGTGGCCACCCAAGAATTCCACTCTTGTGCCAACCTCCTCATCTCAGAGTGGCCCTTGCACCCTAAAGGTGTCAGTACACGCGCAATCCTCTCCAACTTTAACGTTGAGCATGCCGAGTTCAACATGCTGCTGAACGCTCAGAAACGAAGCGACTTGTGAATGCGCTACGTGTGCCACAAATTGATTGCAGCGCGCTCCAGCGGCAGTTCTCGGCTGTTCTTATCTGGCTCGCAAATCACGCTATTTACGGTATGATCGAGCGTAAAATTCCTACATTAGCTCTATTAAAATGGATATTTCCTCCATTGTCCACATGCTAGTTACGTTTTTCTTTCTATACTATACATAAATAAAAACTTCAATATCGACGACAATTTTACGAGGCAAAAACAAAATTACCATGTCCAGTCGGCTTGTAGAAGTTCCATTACAAAACGTTCTATGCAAATTTATTATAGTTCTCCAAGTAAGATTAAAAATGATTTCATCATTGTTATTTTTTAGTGAAACCCTTAGGTCATTCTTACTTCATCACTGTTCCTATTCAGTAGCAGAATCTATACATGTGAAATACAAAGCTTAAAACAAGAAAGTGAAAAATATCTTACTGCAGGTAATGCAATTGTCTTGTAGATTAAGCCAGTCGAGCCAACTCCTCAAAAAGAGCGCTTTTACATTTACGTAGTATACGACATTACAGATTACAATTTTATTAAATTTATAAGATGATATCGGTCCAATTAAAAACGCGGAGGTTACTAAAAAAGTTCTTCGATACAGTGAGAGGCGAACCAGCAACATATCACCTGATATTATTTTACATAGCTGCTCATTAAGCTATAGAGTCCTGGAGAGCTGTACGACTACTTTGTATCTCATCATGTTCAATCGTAGGTATGTTATGAACCCCCCTCCTGCCCCTCTCCTCCACCCTCCACCACCATGAACCATGGACGTAGCTGTCAGTGAGGTGGCTTGTGTGCCTCAGCGATAGCAATACAGATTGCCGTACCGTGAGTGCAACCACAACGGAGGGGTATCTCTTGAGAAGTCAGGCAAATGTGCGGTTCAAGAAGAGGAGCAGCAGCGTTTTCAGTAGATGAAGGGACCGCAGTCTCAATGACTGACTGATCTAATCTTACAATAACAACAAAAACGGTCATGCTCTGCTGTACTGCAGACGGTTGGAAGCAAGGCGAAACCACAGCCGTAATTTTCCCGAAGGTATGAAGCTCTTCTCTATGGCCAAAAGATGATGGCGTCCTATTGGGTAAAATGTCCCAGACGTAATAGTTCCCCATTTGGGTGTCCGAGCGGGAACTACTCTGGAGGATCTCGTCATCAGCAGAACAGAGATTGGCGTTTTACGGATCGGAGCGTGGAATGTTAGCTCGCTTCATCGGTCAGGTAGATTAGAAATTTTGAAAATCGTAATGGATAGATTGAGTTATGCAGAGCAACGAGAAAAACCACAATTATTTTTAAAGGCTATATATTTTAAAACTGTTTACAAAACAACCTTGTCCTTTTCACAGTACTCTCCATTACAACCAATAAGTTTGTCCCCCGGCGAATCCACTGTCTTTAGAAATGGCTGACAGTTCCTCCCTCGTTTTTTGTTGAATCCTTCAATGTTGTCAAATCGGTGTCTTTTCATGCCTCTTTTCATGCGCGGGAACAAGAAAAAGTCGCACGAAGCCAGGGCAAGCGAGTAAGGTGCGTGGGGCAGCGGAACCACGCCACTTTTAGCCAAAAACTGTCTCACAGAGATGGCTGTGTGTGTTGGTGTGTTGTCGCGGTGGACAAACCAGTCTCCTGTCTGTCACAAATCGGGTCTTTTTTGACGAACAACGTTACGCAATCTTCTTAAAACCTGGTCTGATTGGCGATCTGACCTAGACGAACAAAAATGAACGACGCCCTGGCATCAAAAAAGCAACTCAGCAACTTGTTTTGATATTTGATTTGACTTGACGACATTTTTTTTGGGCAGGGTGACGATGACGTCTTCCGTTATCTTGACTGTTGCTTTGTTTCTGGGTCTTAACCATAGCACCATGTCTTATCAGCAGTAATGGCCTTCGACAGAAAATCAGGATGTTACAAGCTGTTGCTACAAAGCGCGTCATGTTTCAGCTCGACGTTCCTTTTGATTGTCAGATACACTCCTGGAAATGGAAAAAAGAACACATTGACACCGGTGTGTCAGACCCACCATACTTGCTCCGGACACTGCGAGAGGGCTGTACAAGCAATGATCACACGCACGGCACAGCGGACACACCAGGAACCGCGGTGTTGGCCGTCGAATGGCGCTAGCTGCGCAGCATTTGTGCACCGCCGCCGTCAGTGTCAGCCAGTCGGCCGTGGCATACGGAGCTCCATCGCAGTCTTTAACACTGGTAGCATGCCGCGACAGCGTGGACGTGAACCGTATGTGCAGTTGATGGACTTTGAGCGAGGACGTATAGTGGGCATGCGGGAGGCCGGGTGGACGTACCGCCGAATTGCTCAACACGTGGGGCGTGAGGTCTCCACAGTACATCTATGTTGTCGCCAGTGGTCGGCGGAAGGTGCACGTGCCCGTCGACCTGGGACCGGACCGCAGCGACGCACGGATGCACGCCAAGACCGTAGGATCCTACGCAGTGCCGTAGGGGACCGCACCGCCACTTCCCAGCAAATTAGGGACACTGTTGCTCCTGGGGTATCGGCGAGGACCATTCGCAACCGTCTCCATGAAGCTGGGCTACGGTCCCGCACACCGTTAGGCCGTCTTCCGCTCACGCCCCAACATCGTGCAGCCCGCCTCCAGTGGTGTCGCGACAGGCGTGAATGGAGGGACGAATGGAGACGTGTCGTCTTCAGCGATGAGAGTCGCTTCTGCCTTGGTGCCAATGATGGTCGTATGCGTGTTTGGCGCCGTGCAGGTGAGCGCCACAATCAGGACTGCATACGACCGAGGCACACAGGGCCAACACCCGGCATCATGGTGTGGGGAGCGATCTCCTACACTGGCCGTACACCACTGATGATCGTCGAGGGGACACTGAATAGTGCACGGTACATCCAAACCGTCATCGAACCCATCGTTCTACCATTCCTAGACCGGCAAGGGAACTTGCTGTTCCAACAGGACAATGCACGCCCGCATGTATCCCGTGCCACCCAACGTGCTCTAGAAGGTGTAAGTCAACTACCCTACGATCGTCTCCATGGGAGAATAGCAGCCTGCATTGCTGCGAAGGGTGGATATACACTGTACTAGTGCCGACATTGTGCATGCTCTGTTGCCTGTGTCTATGTGCCTGTGGGTCTGTCAGTGTGATCATGTGATGTATCTGACCCCAGGAATGTGTCAATAAAGTTTCCCCTTCCTGGGACAATGAATTCACGGTGTTCTTATTTCAATTTCCAGGAGTGTAGAACCCGAGGAACAAACTTAGCAGCATCACTTTTCATTCCCAGGTCTTCCGTTAAAATTCGCTGAACCGAGCTCCAAGATAACCCACTAATCACTACCCGTTAACCAATTGTCTGTCGAAGGTCTGTGAGTACAAACTCTCGAACTTTTTCAATATTTTCGTCCCTTTGGGCAGTTGATGGACGCCCGGAACGAGGTTTTGTCTTCAATCGACATGTCGTCATTTTTAAAGCGAGCAAACCACTCGTACAATTGAGTTTTTCCCATAGCGTCACCTTGGTAAGCCATCAGTGTCGTAAGTCTTGGTTGCAAGAAACTAACACTAATTCTTTACAAAAGAACGGATATATTGGTGGATCCGACCTCAGGGGAGATCTTTTTGGATTCAGGAGAAATGACGGAACACATGAGGCTGTGATTTGCATTAGAAGACGAGTTGAGGAAAGGCGTACGTGTGTTTATAGCATTATTAGACTTAGGGAAACCTTTTGACAACGTTGATAGGAATATTCTTTTTGAAGTACTGAAGGTAGCAGGAGTTAAATACTGGGAGCGAAAGGCTATTTGCAACTTGTACAGAAACCAGACAGCAGTATGAGAGTCGAGAGTCATGAAGGCAGAGGTTGGAAAGGAAGTGAGACAATGTTGTAGCCTATCCAGAAATTATTCAATCTGTACACTGGACAAACGGTAAAGAATAAGTCGGAGACTGAAAAGGACTTGGAATAGCAGTTAAAAGGACTGGGAAGTGTCTTGAAAGGAGGATATAAAATAAAAATCAACAAATCCAAAAAGAATAATCGAATGTAGTCGAACTAATACAGGTGATTCTGAGAGTATTAAATCAGGAAACGAGAGACTTAACAGTAGTACACGAGCTTTGATATTTGGGCAGCATAATAACTGACGATGGCCGAATAGAAAGGATATGAAATGTAGATTGACGACGTCAGTAAAAGCGTTTCTGAAGATGATAAGTTAGTTAAAATCGAATATAGACTTATTAGGAAGTCTTCTGCGAAGATTTTTGTATGGAGCGTAGCCATGTATGGAAGTGAAACATGGACGATACACAATTTAGCCAAAAAGAAAACTGAAGCTTCTGAAATGTAGTCCTACAGAAGAATGATGAAGATAAAGACAGACCACTTATGAGGTGGTACTGAACAGAGTTGGGGAGACAGGAAATTTATGGAACAATTTGACTGAAAGAAGGTATCGATTGATAGAACACTTCCTGAGACATTAAGGGAGGGCCACCACAACAACAACAACGACACATTATTAACTGATTTTCAGCTGAAACAAACTACTACAAGAACAGCGAGTTTGGATCCTCAATGTGTGCTTGCCTTGGAACGGTAAATTTTCGTAATACACAGGTTATATAATTCGTCAGCCACCAATATGAATGAGATCCTCAATTTACTGGTGCTTCGAAGCGGCACGTATAGCAAAAAAGTGTATATGGGCTTCAACTGAAAGGCAATATGGCATCTCGCAGCTCTGTACTGGAGAGAGATGGTGTGAGTGTGGTGTAAGTAGCGTTCTTCCATCTCACTGATCTACTTCACGTTCAGAATATCTGACGTAGACATTGCTCTGCACGTTCAGAAATACTACCTAGCGCGCATTTTCCACGATATGACGTCTGAAACTCGGCACTCTCAACGTTCAACGTCCGAATGTATGGTCCGTGTGCCGATGGCTAAGGTCCCGAATTGTTTGTTGGATGCATTCCAATCTTTATCTCCTATTATAATTTTCACGCTCTGCAGATCCCAATAGTAGGATGGAACGTATTACCTGATGTTGCAACAAACATCCGATTATCTTGTCCCTTTTCTCGTCAGTGTTTTCCACATGTTCCTGTGCTCTCCGTTTCTGCAGAGATCCTCCACATTTCCTCCTCTTTCCTTGTATTGAGTTCAGTTAATTTCCAACTTTCCTGTGTAACACACATCTGGAACTCATCGATTCTCTTCTTTTTCGGTTTTCCTAGAGTTGGTACTGCACAATGCTTTGCTACAAACGTACATTCTCAGTATTTCTTCCTCCGATGGCCGTAGTTTGATACAAAGATATCTATTTCAACCACAATTCCGTCTTTTGCTTGTGCTACTTTACTTTTGATGTCCTCCTTGCCTCATCTGATGTGTAATCTCGTTTCTAACATACAGAAACCCGTAATTTCGTCTACTTAGTGGTCAGTAATTATGATGTTAAGGTCCTCGCTACTTTCGTTTCTGCTACTCCTCATCCTTTTTTTCATTTCACTCTCAGTCCATATTCTGTACTCCTCAAACACTTCATCCCATTCAACGGGCCTGTAATTTTTTCCATTTTCACTGCAGATCTCAATGTTATCAGCGAATCTTATCACTGAGAACCTTATACCCCAAATCTTAACCCTCACTCTTGGAACTCTCCTTTCTTTTTGTCATTGTTTCTTTAATGTAGAGAGTGAAAGTAGGCGCGAAAGATTGTATCCCAGTTTTACATAATTCATGAGCACTTCGTTCTTGGTTTTCCATTCTCATTGTTCCCTCTTCGTTCTTGTACGTATTGTACTACCAGTATTCCTACACCTTGCTTTTATTGTTCTCACAATTTCGAAAGTATTACTCAATTTTTTCAGTCGAACTGCACTGGAATCGAAAGGCTGGCGTTTTGGTTACAGCCTCGGTTCACCAGTCGCTAAATTTCAAGGCGGCAGGTAATTCTACCAGAATAAAGGGCGTTAGTAGAGGTCAAAGCGAATATGGTGATTATTATACTGGTTGTTAAGTCCTTATGTTAAGTAATATTTGTGTTTGTGAAACTAAATTACAATCAGAATTTGTAAGAAATCATGCGCAGTGGCTAGCAGTGCCGAACTATGGAATGGCGCGAGTTCTAAGCGACGCTTGCGCGCGGTCGCAGGTATGTGAGGGGCGAAATAAGTGGGGAGGACAAAAGGAAAATCCCAGGGGAAAGGGTGGGCCCAGCAAGCCGGCCCTCTAGGCCACGCAGAGGCAGCTGCACTTCCTGGGCAACATCTAAGAGCCAAAGATAAGACATATAGATGTTGATACAGTGCGAAAAGTCACCGTGGCTCACTGTACTTTGCAATAAACCAGCGGAGGCCGCGAGACCGGTAAATAAAATAATAAATGGTTCAAATGGCTCTGAGCACTATGGGACTCAACTGCTGTGGTCATCAGTCCCCTAGAACTTAGAACTACTTAAACCTAACTAACCTAAGGACATCACACACATCCATGCCCGAGGCAGGATTCGAAGCTGCGACCGTAGCAGTCGCACGGTTCCGGACTGCGCGCCTAGAACCGCGAGACCACCGCGGCCGGCTAAAATAATAAATCTTACCTCAATGTAAAAGTATAGCTGTCTAATACAACGGAAAATATTATGCCTGCCAAGCGTAAGACTCGAACCCTGAACTCTGCGCAGCAAACTAACGCACCTAGGCCTGAAGCCACACTGACGTGAGATGTTGACTTCGTCTGGAATAATAAAATGCGACACACCTATAGGTTCAAACGCTTCTCATGCGTCGACGTAGTCGTTTGATAAGGTCACATGTTCAACATTTGTCATCCACTTTTGCAGTATTTCCCGACATTTTTTGCTCCACGAGTCTTACATCAAATTACTTGTCTCAACGTTACCTGCGTCGCTTCAGAGGTTTTTAAACGTTAGTAAGACTCATTCTGCGTAGGGGTAGCGTTGCATAGCATCAGGCATGGGAGACTCTTTTATTCGAGTGATTCTATGAAAGTGTAACTGATCTACAAAGTAGACCGCCTACAGAACACATGCGTAATACGCTTGTGAGTGTTCGGGATACCGATCCAATCAGTGTAAAGGCAGACAACGAAACACTTTAGTGGCATACAACTACATGTTTTACCGGCAGGTTTAATCATGTGGAAATTCTTCATAAACTTAAATGGGAATCCCTGGAGGAAAGTTGTTCCTTTGGTGAAGCACAACTGAGAAAGTTAAGAAATCCAGCATGTGTGATGGACTGCAGAACGATCCTGCTGCCAACGAAATTCAGGTCACATAAGAGAAATTAGGACTCATAGACAGTCGTTTTTCGCATATTGCTTTTGCATGTGGAGCAGAATATGGAAGACTAGCAGTGGTCTCCTCTGCCATGCATAACACGATGGCTTGTAAGTGTATACTTAGATGTAGGTGAAGGTTTCACGCTAACGACAGAAGCGATGTATCGTGGTATGTTCTCTCGCAGACAAGACTGGTTTAAGATCACTTGGGGCACGTAGCGCTGATGAAGTAATATTTTAGTTGTACATAAGATGAGAAAGTAACGTTTAGTAAAATTTTATGTCACTGATTTTAGCGCTCCCTGATGCTATTGCACCTTGATTTTTGATCAATTATAGGAGCAAAACATTCAACAGTACCTTAGATAAAGCTATCAGAGACGAATCTTATTAATTTCATACTCATTGGTAGGAAAAAATCGTTATTTACGAATAATATTTCTCTGTCGCCAGAAGGAAATAAAATTTTTCGAGGACAAACTTCTGACATTACTGTCAGATATTGCCATGCGACATCGGTTCCTTTTACGGCCGCTAATTTGCAGTTATGTTTGTGGACAGTGGATATGTGTGTTGGGAGATAAAGTTTCACTTCCTTCAGGTGGTTCAGATAGGTCTCTGAAGTCCTTTGTAGGCAGAGGAGCAGTCTGTAAATCTCATAACGTCGACAACGTCCCCCTGGGGTTTGGGGAACCTCGGCGTGAGTCATGCTGTGGCGTGCTCACCCACTACTGTGCGTATAGTCTGTCTGTAAACTCAAGAGTGAGCAGCGCTTTTGGTGGGGGAAGCGGCCTTTCCCGGAAGAGCGCTGCCACCGGCCTACAGGGGCACCCAAAATGTGTTACCTGTTATCTGTCTAGCGGTATAGATCGGCGTGCAGTGATCTTAGTTGCCAGTGTCAGTAAGTAATCTTTGTGTACTAACTGATCGATATCCGAAAGTGGTGACTAATAGTCTAGCATTGTAAGAGAATGTGCAGAATACTGAGAAGAGGACGTATTTGCGGAGTAACGACCGTTCGATATTATTATAACGTGTATTAAAGAGGCGATCCAAAAAGAACTGTTGGCTAATATTACCAGTCCCAATCAAAGAGCTCAATTTATGCAAACGTCAGCCTCGCCCAATAGGACGCATAACGAAGGAACGCAAAAATAAGCTGCATGCTTTACTGGAATCGCCACGAAGGAAAACTAGTAATTTTGGGAGGAAAGCCATCATTATATACAGTTTCAAAATCACGTTAAACCTTTGATGCTTATAGAACATTAAATCACTATCTCGGTCACTATTCACCTGATTCTAAGACATAGTGCTTAGAACATGTGCGCAATAGCTATTCTAAACACTGGCCAAATTTCCTTCTAAACATGTACACTGGTTCTGGACTTCTAATCAAAAAGCTTGACATACTAGGTACGTTCGCATATTAATTTTTATTTTTTGGCAAGAACTTTATTTGTTAATCTACAGCAACATTATCCTCTTCAAAATATTCCTCATTACGTACTGTACACTTATGCCAGTGCTTTTTCCAATTCCCGAAACACTTTAGGAGCTGTTTCTTCGGGATAGTTTACAGGTCTCTTAACTGTCCATTTAATCTCATGCATGCTTGTAAAACTGCTGTCCTTAAAGGCCTGCTTTGAAATGTTTGTGCCACTTGTCTTTCCTTGGTTTACCCATAACAGGCACACCAAAAGCAATATTTAACATTTCTAAAAATTTCATACACTTTATTCCATTCTTATAAAAAAATTTAATACAGATTCTTTAATTTATTTTTATACAAAACAAATTTTCTTTATGCTACCAAAACACATGTAACCTTCTGACAGCTGACAACAGGGTAAATACTCAATACGTAACATACTTTTGAGGCACGTTTATGAAGACAGTGACAAAGAAGTAGTGGAAATCTGACTGATACAACACATAAAATTATGAATTTCTACTTACTTTTTGAACACTCTTCATGTTGCAAGAATTGGTATGTTTCAATGCAGTCCTTCCAAGAAAACTTTTACCTTTTAGTAGGAACACAGAGTAAGAACAAGCCTTAAATTCTGCAGGCTGATTACATTATATGGGGTTCGTTTTACGAATAGCAGCAGAGGAACATACATTCAGATGAACAGGCCTTTGGTTCTATGTTGTTCTTATGTTAATATTATTTATTCTACAATGTTATGTTTCGGAAGAAGCTATCGTTTTTTTGCATTCCTTATAGTCTTAATGCATTTGTATGCAGCCGAGATGTATCTGTCTGTGCACCGCGTCGCCGCATATTTAAAGCGCGCGCCGCGGCAGGGCCGGTACTATCGTTGTGAAACAGCCTGTAGAAGCGCCCTGTGACGTAGCTGGGTTGGCAGAGTGGGGACTCGCTCGCTCGCTCTTCAGTTTACCGACAGACTTTATGCGGCGGTCGGGCGGCGGTCTGCGTGCTGGAAAGTGGACGCCGTGCCCGCGCTGTCACCCCCTGGATATAGATCGAGTGTGGTAATTTTGTTTTTCTGGACTGACTTCTAAGGACAGGACACCATAGCGCCACTCGGATAGCGTACGACGGTCGTCTTCTTTTTCACTCCAAAAATTGAGTTTTCCCAATGAAACTTTGTCGTACCCGTAGCGCAGGGTGTGTACGGGCTGATCAAGGTAACACTGCTTCATTCCAGTGGAAATCCCGTTACGGCAAAACGTGTGTCGTGTACGCAAAGAGGAGCAAGTTTACTGTCGTTTCCGCGATTTGT
Source organism: Schistocerca americana (assembly GCF_021461395.2). Taxonomy (NCBI): domain Eukaryota; kingdom Metazoa; phylum Arthropoda; class Insecta; order Orthoptera; family Acrididae; genus Schistocerca; species Schistocerca americana. Next base: position 258,473,373 of record NC_060122.1, on the reverse strand, counting down.
CGTAAAAATGTCACATATCTCGTCACCCATCATGTTGGCAATAGCCTGGAGTAGTCCCTTCCACCTTGAATTTTTGGAAGGATGGAAGTCGGGCACGATGAAGAAATGTTTTGGGCATTCTGTGATGGAGTAGCGCGATACGGGAGCTGACAGATATCTAAGGCTGTTTGGAGCACTCTCCTGATTTTGAGAAGAGGAGAGTTTTCGCAATGTGCGGTACCGCGAACCGTAATCTTAGAAGCTGGTTTCTCATAAGTGAAATCTGAATTGCTGACTCAGTTGCAGTCTGTGTTTCATTTCTTTAATATTGTGTCAGCAGGCTGTGCTTCAGCCTCAGTGCAGTCTTCCTTCCACATGCTTCCTCCCACAGTATTAGTCTCACTTTTCTATCACGTGATTCGCAGTTCAGTTAATCTTGTTTCTTTGATAACTTTTGTTTAACCACTGTCGAACTTCAAAGTAAATAAAAGCCTGTTTATAGGTAGACTTGGCGTCCATTACTAGATCCTTAAAGTGTAAAACAACACTCCTGTTTAGACGACTCATAAAAGTATAAATATAGCCTGGCATATTACCAAACTGTACTTCGCTGTGTCGTTGTTATTCTTTGCGTATAGTGGCCACATTACACGAGTTTCACAAACTGCAACAGCGCACTCGATACACATGACAGACGAGCCCACTTCTTCACGTTTAGGTCGAGGTTACACTGAAATTTGCCAAATGATCAGAGTGCTCCTACTCTTGTTTCCACGCAGTGAAAAGAGTAAGGCAACAACTGTTTCAGGTTTTTGTCGTAGTTGGAATTATCAGCAAGAGGACAGACAGTTGCCTGTCACTAAAGGCGCGGACTTGTCTAGACTGTCCCGAAATTCGTTATCTGTTGTCACAGGTGACTTTAAACAGAAAAATGCTTCGTTTCAAACTTTTATCAAGTTCATTCCTCCAGATAAACAAAATTTTTTTATACTTTGACAATGTCTATGGGGACATGAGCGATCTGTTGATTTAAATCATGTGTGGATAAAAGTCCTCCGTCAAGATCGCAATTTTTTTAATTGACTACCGGTTTCGGCTCACAGACGAGCCATCTTCAGAACTAAAATAAAAGAAATCGTAGTTGGTTATATAGAGTGACAACGTTAGTCACCAATCAAACATTGTTATAGTGCCCATATTGCCACACGTGTGTTCAAACGATCGACAGCAATAATAGTTGCATCGCCCATTAGTGGTTTTAAACAAGATATCACTCCTAATAGTCATAACAGAAACAAGGAAGTGTCTGTATACAGCTCTCAACCAAATGCGGCCCAAATCTCAGTTTGTCCAGGTGAATGGGCTGTTGATCGTCAACGCATTGTCTCAGACGCTACACTGCTCTATTTCACGCTAGAGCAAGGCAGTGACAAGAGAAAATAGTGTCTCACCCCGTCCGTCGGTCACGGTAGTATAGTGCGAGCACAAGACAGAGTATACTCCAGTACAAATGGAGATTTGGCCCGCTCTAGGAAATGTGGTCGGATTGGCGAAGTGGTTAACGCGTTCGCTTGCGACAAGCGGGAAATCCGGATTTGACTCCCTGCCCAGCAGATATTTCCATTACTTCTGAAATATTCTACGGCCAAGTGAAACGATAATCGCGGTTTGCGAGTTCATTCTTATTTGAATGCTGCTGTTGGTTGTCAACGCATTATCTCAGACACTGCGCTATAGTAACCTACGTGAACCACATTATAACTAACATTAATTCACACGATTGCCTGTAAGACTTCGCGATTATTGTGGTTATTCTCTTGTTTCATACAGCATCCTGTGTCGTATGGTGCGCGGTAAACGGAGTCCCGGGCGTTTTGTGGGTCATCCCAAGTGAAGGAAACGATGCAATAATTTTACACACTGGCGCTGTTCCTATAGGAATGTGCTGTGTTTAATCACGTATAAATATTAACAAGGAAAATACACTGTGGTGACAAAAGTCATGGATAACCTACTAATATCGTGTTTGACACCCTTTTATCTGGCGTAGTGCAGCAGCTCGACGTGACATGGACTCAACAAGTCATTGGAAGTCCCCTCCAGAAATCTTGAGCCGTGATGCCTATATACACTCCTGGAAATGGAAAAAAGAACACATTGACACCGGTGTGTCAGACCCACCATACTTGCTCCAGACACTGCGAGAGGGCTGTACAAGCAATGATCACACGCACGGCACAGCGGACACACCAGGAACCGCGGTGTTGGCCGTCAAATGGCGCTAGCTGCGCAGCATTTGTGCACCGCCGCCTTCAGTGTCAGCCAGTTTGCCGTGGCATACGGAGCTCCATCGCAGTCTTTAACACTGGTAGCATGCCGCGACAGCGTGGACGTGAACCGTATGTGCAGTTGACGGACTTTGAGCGAGGGTGTATAGTGGGCATGCGGGAGGCCGGGTGGACGTACCGCCGAATTGCTCAACACGTGGGGCGTGAGGTCTCCACAGTACATCGATGTTGTCGCCAGTGGTCGGCGGAAGGTGCACGTGCCCGTCGACCTGGGACTGGACCACAGCGACGCACGGATGCACGCCAAGACCGTAGGATCCTACGCAGTGCCGTAGGGGACCGCACCGCCACTTCCCAGCAAATTAGGGACACTGTTGCTCCTGGGGTATCGGCGAGGACCATTCGCAACCGTCTCCATGAAGCTGGGCTACGGTCCCGCACACCGTTAGGCCGTCTTCCGCTCACGCCCCAACATCGCGCAGCCCGCCTCCAGTGGTGTCGCGACAGGCGTGAATGGAGGGACGAATGGAGACGTGTCGTCTTCAGCGATGAGAGTCGCTTCTGCCTTGGTGCCAATGATGGTCGTATGCGTGTTTGGCGCCGTGCAGGTGAGCGCCACAATCAGGACTGCATACGACCGAGGCACACAGGGCCAACACCCAGCATCATGGTGTGGGGAGCTATCTCCTACACTGGCCGTACACCACTGGTGATCGTCGAGGGGACACTGAATAGTGCACGGTACATCCAAACCGTCATCGAACCCATCGTTCTACCATTCCTAGACCGGCAAGGGAACTTGCTGTTCCAACAGGACAATGCACGTCCGCATGTATCCCGTGCCACCCAACGTGCTCTAGAAGGTGTAAGTCAACTACCCTGGCCAGCAAGATCTCCAGATCTGTCCCCCATTGAGCATGTTTGGGACTGGATGAAGCGTCGTCTCACGCGGTCTGCACGTCCAGCACGAACGCTGGTCCAACTGAGGCGCCAGGTGGAAATGGCATGGCAAGCCGTTCCACAGGACTACATCCAGCATCTCTACGATCGTCTCCATGGGAGAATAGCAGCCTGCATTGCTGCGAAAGGTGGATATACACTGTACTAGTGCCGACATTGTGCATGCTCTGTTGCCTGTGTCTATGTGCCTGTGGTTCTGTCAGTCTGATCATGTGATGTATCTGACCCCAGGAATGCGTCAATAAAGTTTCCCCTTCCTGGGACAATGAATTCACGGTGTTCTTATTTCAATTTCTAGGAGTGTAGATGACCATAATTGCGAAAGTGTTAACGGTGTAGGATTTTGTGTACGATCTAACCTCTAGATTGTGTTCAGAAGAAGTGTTTGGGAAGAACTCGGCTTAGACTTGATGTGTGCCATATGACAAATGGTGCTCACATTGAACATTTATAAGGTTCACGGTAAAACTGAGTTGCTATTTAATTTGCCATATAATTTATAACTGTAAGTTTAATATAATAAATATCATAAAGCGTTAAAACCCCGATATTCATTTATGAACACCCTGTACTTTCCCCCAACATGGGGAGCACAGACGAATGCAGTGCGGACATTCGCATCAACCCTATGCTACTCTACAGCTTAGTACGCTTGCCCGTTATGGTGCAGATCCACACACACCAAGAAAGTTGATGTTGTACTGAACGAGACATGTCATATCATCACGGGTTGTCTGAGAGCCACACCCGTGGAAAAACTGCGCTGCTTATCCGGCACAGCCTCTCCGGACATCTGACGAGATGCAGCAGCACAAAATGAAAAAGTCATTGACATCTAAAGGCCATCCACTACACGGTCATCAACCGGCACAGAAAAGACTTTAGAAAGAGATTTCTTAGGAGCACAGAAGCACTCGTTGACACTCCACAGCAACACTGGGAGAAGAGATGGCAGGCCAGATTCCAGCATCTGGAGGAGTGGCTGAGTCCACAAGAAGCTCTTCCCCCAGGCCACACAGAGAAATGGTACACATGGAAACCACTTAATCGCCGGCGCTTCTGTGTCACAAGATCGAAGAGCAATCTGCAGAGGTGGGGCTATCTCAAGAGTGACTGAGGGGCTGCGTGCAGACATCATCACATCTGCTACAATGCACATTACCTCCAACTGTGTGCACTATGGAAGATCTTGTAAATTAACCAATGTTTGTTAATATAATCTATGTGTATATATGCCATTTTATTCTTTGACTTGTTTAATTTATAAACTGTAATGTATGTAGTAATATAATGCAGCATGTAATTCTCAATGGAGAAAGGTTTTCCGAAGTAAAAGTGATTTCAGGTGTGATGCAGGGGAGTGTCATAGGACCGTTGCTATTCACAATATATATAAATGACCTTATGGATAACATCGGAAGTTCACTGAGGCTTTTTGCGGATGATGTTGTAGTATATCGAGAGGTTGTAACAATGGAAAATTGTACTGAAATGCAGGAAGATCGGCAACGAATTGACGCATGGTGCAGGGAATGGCAATTGAATTTCAATGTAGACAAGTGTAATGTGTTGCGAATACATAGAAAGAAAGATCCTTTATCATTTAGTTACAATATAGCAGGTCAGCAACTGTATGCAGTTAATTCCATAAATTATCTGGGAGTAGGCATTAGGAGTGATTTAAAATGGAATGACAATATAAAATTAATCGTCGGTAAAGCAGATGCCAAACTGAGATTCATTGGAAGAATCCCAAGGAAATGCAGTCCGAAAACAAAGGAAGTAGGTTACAGTACACTTGTTCGCCCACTGCTTGAATGCTGCTTACCAGTATGGGATCCGTACCAGACAGGGTTGATAGAAGAGATAGAGAAGATCCGACGGAGAGCAGCGTGTTTCGTTACAGGATCATTTAGTAATCGCGAAAGCGTTACGGAGATGATAGATAATCTCCAGTGGAAGACTCTGCAGGAGAGACGCTCAGTAGCTCGGTACGGGCTTTCTTGAAGTTTCGAGAACGTACCTTCACCGAGGAGTCAAGAAGTATATTGCTCCCTCCTATGTATGTCTCGCGAAGAGACCATGAGGATAAAATCAGAGAGATTAGAGCCCACACAGGGGCATACCGACAATCTTCCTTTCCACGAACAATACGAGACTGGAATATAAGGGAGAACCGATAGATGTACTCAAGGTACCCCTCGCCACACATTGTCAGGTGGCTTGCGGAGTATAGATGTAGATGTAATGTATGCAATAACGTTTTAGTTTGCTTCTGACACGAAATAAATAAATAAAAGTACTTTCCCCTGTTACTAAATAGGTCAAACTGTAAGGGTGATAGGAGTAAGGTATAAAGAACCTTTACCAGGAGAGAAGAGTGGTAAAGTGCCTCATTCCATATTTACTGAACATATGCTCATTACAAATCATCCACTAAAGATCCGAGAGAAACCGTAGTTTTGTGTAAGGTGGTTGAAGGACGGAGATTAGACTTACGTGAAGAACTGGAAATTTTTAAACACACACTCAATAGTGATGGTAACACGTTAAATGGACAGCTGCAATTTGCGAGTCGACAGTTTCTTGAAGGTTTTAAACCGGTACTTCAGACCCTTCAATGTAGTCACAGTGCACTGGTGGCCGCCGCTTGTCATGCATTCTCGTCAAATATCTACTTTTCCCATTAAATACTTTCTCTCTTTTCGTTTATCTTCCTTTTTACTGTTACAGTTCATGTTTAAAGTCTCCCCTCCCCCTCCTTACCTCCCATCCTCACCCATTTTTCTACCTAAAAACTTTTCTCAGTCCTTTTTCGATACAACGTAGCGGTTGATAGTTTACACTTTATGTGTTTGCTGTGCACATATGTTTTCTCGCAGGTATACCACCGACCGATGTTTCCTATGCCGTGCACTGCGACAGCTTTCTCAGTCTCTGCATGGCACCAGATACTGTCTTTTAATCCCATGAAAATTTTAATGTGAAGACTTTAACGCTTATCCTAGCTCTAATGGGAAGGTTTTTTAATAGATTTTACTTGGTTTTACTGATGGTCACATATATCATATTGATTGACATGAGCTTCTTTACTCTGAAATTTCTCGTCGCCAGTTTGTGATTTCACGTCTAAGTTAATTTTTGTTCATTATATTGTCATCCAGTGGTTTTTACATGATTTACACCTTGGCAGTTCTTCTTAACTATGACGTAATAAATTTCCACACTATAGACCCTAGATCTATGTAGATACTAGTCATGTAAACTAGTCAAGTAAGCTAAACCCCTTGCAGTTTCTTACACCAGACACCTTACTTTTTCATTCTTTTAGCATTCTCTTGCAGATTATTCCAAGAGGATAACAGGGAAGGTTGATCAAATTTAGTGAAGTCCATCTAAAATGACTAAAGTTATTGATGCAGTTGAGAAGAAGAAGATGGGGTGGAGGAAAACCAGTGCAGAGTTTAGTTTCCCAAGAACAACACTCACGAATTTATCCAAAATGAGGTACAGTGCAAAAAGAGGCGTACCTACAATTCTTGATTAAGATCTTGAAGTAGAATTGTTTTATTATTATTTTGCTATTGAAGGTTCTTTCTATGGCCTTCCTCGTAATAAATTGTGAATATTTGCCATAAAATTGGGAGAGAGAAATAACACCCCCTCAAAGGCGAAATGGCTGAGAAATAACGCCAAAAAAACGAATTGTTAGAAATAAAGCATACAGGCTCATATTACAGCATGCAGAGAAATTCTATAACCTTCTGGAATACGTTACGTTGTATGTACTGTAAAATGACGTATAAAATTATAAAGTAAATATTACAGGCCCATAAAGTATTATTTTTTACTGTTTTCTATTTTATGAAAGTAAAAAGAATGAAGGTTCAGTTTTGAGCTCTTTCCTCTGTTATTCACTGTTATTATTAGAGTTACTGCAGAACTGAAACAGTAAAACACATAAAAATCGAGAATGTTTTGCAGTATTTTCGATAACTTCATTCCTAGCCTGAGGTAAGAGACGACCTTCAAACTATAAGGCTAAATAAGTAATTAATAAATAAAATTCTGATGTTGAAACGAACCACGTACTGTTCTCTATCAAGGAATTCGCGAATTCTGCGAATTCATCGTCGCAACTGAGTATTTACCTGAGAGAGGGAGCGGACGGCTCAGCAGTGGTGAGTCCCGCACCGTCGGCACCTGGCGACCTGCGGGGAATTCCCGCCGTGGCTCCGCTACTGACCGCCATTACTCAACGAGGCGCCACCTGTCGCGCACCGCGCTCGGCATTTGTCAGCCGGCGCGCCGCCTGGGCCAGACACGCCGCCGCCAGCGCCCCCGCCGCTCAAATGGCGGGCGCCACTGCAAACGCATTTTTCACTAAACTGTTGGCGTGCGTTATTTATATTCTGTAGCAGCGCCGGTAGTTAGGAGTTATAGCGCTCATATATATTCGCGCAAATTTTGTTCCCCCGTGCGTGGAAACGTCTCTCGTTTCGTAGAGATGCAGAAGCCTTTGAACATGCTCTGTCCCTGTTTGTGAGACTATGGTCACCGGTCAGCTTTGAAAGTGAGAGACAGAATTTTTCGATAGTCAGTGACAGCTCTTTTCTGTGGCTTTATGAAATATTGGTGAATGATGCAACCAGCTACAAATACATTTTAAATGTTTTATTTTAGTGCCATAACCGCTTTTGAGGTACAATTCCCATCTTCATATGTCTAATATTTTCAATTATATAGATCTTTTGATCCACAGCATGTCGTCTGCTCCTACATTGCACAAGAATATTTGACTATTTAGTGCCCCTTTATTAGGTGTTTCGTTAATAAAAAAACACTCTAAAGTGCTTGCACTTTTTTACACATAATGTGAAATAGTTGAATTCACTTGCATACGTTCCTCATTTGTTTTGTTGTGGTCTATTTTGTTTTTCAGTTCGATGTTTATGTTGTTGAATTGGAAACAGCACAGACATTGTAAATAAATTATTGTGGCATAACGGCACTTCATAGTTTTCTCAATGTCAGACTTGAGTGTCAAACATGTACTACACAACTGATGTTTTTGTTTGTAAAGCAAAGATTATCATTAAGCAAAGATACAAAGATATCATTCCTTTCCTATTGACCAAGGATGTAACTATAGCAATGATGATGTGTGGGATGTGCAAAACACATGTTAGTAACGGAAAACGTTTGCATTCTAAATGCAAACATACTGTCAAAAGAAAATAGGAGAAATTATTTTTACAATGCCATTTTTGTATGTAATTTCCAGTGGGAATTTTGATCAAATAATTTAAACCCAACTGATTGCATACTATAAATTAGACATGTATTTACACTCATTTACAAATACTGACATTTGATTGTTATTACATTTATAAATTAGTTACTAGGAACCACAAAATTAAAAAGTTAGAAGGTGCAATAAGAGCAACACATTTGGTCATAGTGATAGCTTCTATTTATATAAATTTGCTCTGATATCTTAAACAGGTGTCTTTTTTTCCTTCTTTTTCATTTTTTCTTGTGCAGAATTGTGACTGTCAGAGGTCCAATTTCTACGATCAGCCGAAGATCCAACATGGATAACATAACATTAACGAAATCCGTTGAAAACAATTAGACCACAACTTACGTGATAACATGTGTAACAAAAAATTACGAGATACAAGCTGAGATTTCATTTACAAAAAATTGAGGACACTTAGCTATCACCTTAGTTTATACCATTATCAGACCATTTCTTCTCAACCACACCGAAGCAAAGAATCACCGTTCTGGCCACAGAAGGTCCAACAGAAGCCGACTGACCGCCGTGCCATCTATCAGTCAGTATCGGCATTTGGATGCCGGACCATTGTCGTTTTAGCAGACCTGTTACGTCTACTTGTCATTCGAGCAGGTTCTCAGTTGATATCATAAGACAGAGTGCACCCTACTGTGCTTCTCCTACCAAGGAGCAAGGAGACTTTCCTGGCAGCATCCGTAATCGAACTCCGGTCCTCCACTCGGGTGCATGACATGAGAGCCAGCAATGCTGACAACTGAGGCACGGATGGGGAATTCCCAACCAAACGTTGACGTTGACATACTCTTCATCACCAGCACAAAGCAAATAAACTATTACCCATGAATAACCCGTCACAATTGAAGTATCATGCTGTTCTGAAACCTATCGTAGCCAAGTATTTGCCACAAGGCTATGGGCGATGTTCTGATGTGCTGCACTGATAAAGGAATTAACTACTGAATATTGACCTCGTCCAGATAGATTTTTATTTTTTCAATACCAATTTTTAGAAATTTTTTCACATTGAATTCCACATTGGCTCTGGCCCTATGTTGAAACACCAGTAGTTACTATTTCCTTACTACGGAATCTTTTTTCTGGGCAGGTAGATCCTGCGATTGCAGCAGGTGCCGTATCATCATCCAATGCACAGTGGTTAGCAAATCCGTGGTAACACTTTAGTTAAGACTAGTTTTACTGGCTGTAACAATCTTTTAAGTTAGCGAATTAAACAATTCTTTGCGCCATGAGGCAGGACGTTTCATTTGCCACGCGGAGCAGCCGTGAGGTCTTAGGCGCCTTGCCACGGCTCGCGGGGCTCCCCCCGTCAGAGGTTCGAGTCCTCCCTCGGGCATGGGTGTCTGTGTTGTCCTTAGCGTCAGTTAGTTTAAGTTAGATTAAGTAGTGTGTAAGCCTAGAGACCAATGAGCTCTGCAGTTTGGTCTCATAGTAACAAACCACAAATTTCCAAAAATGTTTCATAAAGGAGTGTAGTATACTACGCACAGCAACTCTTTCATTGTGTCGCAAACGAGCGGCGAAGTGCGTTGACCACGATAGGAATGTCTCCGAGGCTGAAATTTGGGCTCTGAAAATTTCGGAACCATTTGGTGGGCTACCTACGAGCATAGGATATGATAACGTAAGTGTATGATCCCTACTGTACCTCGAGAATAATCATGTATGATAATAGAAAACCACTCTTCTTTCTTCTAAGGCAGCGTTTGGCGATGGTAATAAATCATAGACTGGTCAGTAAAAATTCAGAGACAAATTGACGCTTAACCACACCTTTGCACAGCAAAACTCTGATAGTGAATTGATTGTAGAACACTAAAAAATTTACAAATAATGAACATATTTTCAAGAACCAGTCGTGTTTTTCATCAAATAATGCCGTACCTGCCTAACAATTTTATAACCAGAACCTAAAGACTATTATATTCCATGGTGTGGTTTGTATTAGTAAACCTCTAGAAACTACGTTGAACAATCATGCTTGTTAAGCAACTTTGTCCTGTACTTTACTTCTACCCTCAATTTTCTGTTTATCGTACGTCTAAACTGACGGTACGTACATTTCCAGCGGTTCACGGAAGTAGCGCGACAATCTACTCCTTCAACTGGAGTGTGTTCATCCTCTCCGCAGCATGTTGCCTACAGAGTGCTTTGGTAGATCTTTTGAGATTGTTTAAGGTGTGGACTATTTTTCTTTGAAATCTCAATGCATGTTTAGAAGGACCTAAGGCACGCTTAGCGGGTGAATGCTTGTACACATACAGTGCTTAATGGTAGGCGCAATTCATCCGTATACTGTTAGGGGACTTGCAATGTCTCCAACAAATAACTAAAGGCGTAGGGTGCAAATGTTTCTCTGAGATGAAAATATTAGTGTGGGATTGGAATTCGTGGCGGGATGCATCAAATATGTCAGAAAAATGGTGGTACCAAACAAAAATGAACTTGTTAAATACTGAAATCACGATTTATTGGGAACACAGAAGTTCGAAGACTACGTTCTGCAACAGTTTTTCTGAACAGAGATCTGGTGGACAAGGTGGGAATTGACAATCACGAAGACAAGCATTAGAATCACTCACTGTGTGCAGGTGGGCATTGTCTTCTTGGAGTGTAAGCCCACGGCGGCTTGCCATAAAGTGCAACAAAATGGGGCATGGAACATCGTCGACCTATCCCTGTACTGTAAGGGTGCCTCGTATGACTACCAAAGGGGTTCTGCTACGAAATGAAGTGGCACACGAAACCATCACTCATTTTGAGTGGGATCTTCATTCTATTATACGGATGAATTTGTAAACGGGAGTCTCAAACGAAGTGTGTATCGCTCGTGAAAACTCAGCTGGCCCTTTTCACGCACGATATTCTGAGAACTATGGATGATTCCATATTTCCAGACAGCGTTTGACACAGTATCCCATTGCAAACTGTTAAACGAATGTCCAAGTATATGAAATAGTTTTTCAGTTATATGAGTTGCCAAAGACGTCTTAAGTAATAGAACCCAGTGCGCTCTCGTGACCGGTGAGTGCTTCTCAGAGGCAAGGACATTGCGAGGAGCGCCCCAGGGAAGCGTAATAGGACAGCTCTGGTTCTCCATATACACACACACCAAAAAAGTTTTCCATTACCCCGGTTCCCATAACTCCTGATGATAGACGTTTACTGTGGATATTGTGTCACAGACACAGTCCCTTTGACTGTTCAGAGATGTCACTAAACCCACCCAAAGTTGTAAAAAAACCATGCATGTGCAGCGCCTATTAGAGGGAGGGAAACTGACAGCCGATCAGTTCCAGTCATTCCACCAGGAAGGAGGTACACAGCTCGTGTTGTCTGCAGTTCAACCATGCCTAGACGGTCAATACCGTGGTTCGATAGCGCTCGTATTGTTACTTTGTACCAGGAAGGGCCCTCAACAAGGGAATCGTCCAGGCATCTCGGATTGAACCAAAGCGATGTTTTTCGGACATAGAGGAGATATAGAGAGACAGGAACTGTCGATGACGTGCCTCGCTCAGGCTGCCCAAGGACTGCTACTGCAGCGGATGACCGCTACGTATGGATTATGGCTCGGAGGAACCCTGACAGCAACGCCACGATGTTGAATAATGCTTTTCGTGTAGCTACAGGACGTCGTGTTTCGACTCAAACTGTGCACAATAGGCTGCATGATGCGCAACTTCACTCCCGACGTCCATGGCGAGGTCCATCTTTGCAACCACGACACCATGCAGCGCAATACAGATAGGACTAATGACATGGCGAATGGACCGCTCAGGATTGGAATCACGTTCTTTTCACCAATGAGTGTCGCATAGGCTTTCAACCAGGCAATCGTCGGAGACGTGTTTGGAGGCAACCCGGTCAGGTTGAACGCCTTAGACACACGGTCCAGCGAGTGTAGCAATGTGGACTTTCCCTGCTCTTTTGGTGTGGCATTATGTGGGGCCGAGGTACGCCGCTGGTGGTCATGGAAGGCGCCGTAACGGCTGTACGATACGTGAATGCCATCCTCCGACCGATAGTGCAACCATATGAGCAGCATATTGGCGAGGCCTTCGACTTCAAGGACAATTTGGGCCCCCACGTACACATCTTGGGATAACTTCCTTCAGGATAACGACATCGCTCGACTACAGTGGCCAGCATATTCTCCAGACATGGACCGTATCGAACGTGCCTGGGATGTACTGTTTGTGGACGATGTGACCCTGCAACCACTCTGAGGGATCTACGCGAAATCGCCGTTGAGGAGTGGGCAGCCTATACCAACAGTGCGTGATGAACTTGTGGACAGTATGCCACGACGAATACAGGCATGCATCAATGCAAGAGGACATGCTACTAGGTATTAGATGTACTGGTGTGTACAGCAATCTGGACCACCACCACCAAGGTCTCGCTGTATATTTGGACAACATGAAAATGTGAGGTTTTCATGAGTAATAAAAAGGACAGGAATTATGTTTATGTTGATCTCTATTCCAATTTTCTGTACAGGTTCCGGAACTCTCGGAACCGAGGTGATGGAAAACTTTTTTGGATGTATGTATAAACCATCTGATGGACAGTATGAGCAGCAATCTGCGACACTTCTCTGTAGACGCTGACGTTTATGGGGAAGTGTCGACACACAATGGCTGTAGGGGGATGCAGGTCGACAAACAGAATATTTCTTTTTGTGTGATGAATGACAGTTCTTCTAATTGAAGGAAAATAAAAATAAAGCATGTAAGAACCCACCACCCGCCATTCGTGCTAAATCTAGATAAATGTCTCCGTTTAGCCGGTGAGTCCGTACATGGCGGTATAGGGGCGTACAGTATATCTAGCTACGCTTTTTCACCCGAGTTGTGCGATAATTAAGTCAGTTAGTCCTTGAACTGACTTAGTGAGCCGCCGCATAGGAATTCTTCGTAGTTTTATGTTCCCTTGCAAAGACGCGGCAGAGCAATAGGAGTCTGAAAGTGCAATGCTACTGCCTATGTTTTACGTAATGACGCGGGAAGAAATTATTTGTGCAAATAATTTTTACTCTGGATGCCATTATGGTGGGTTTGCTTAAGAAACATCGTAAAATGAAATTGTTCACAATGATTATAAGCTAACTATTAACAGTACTAGAGCATGGACACCGCATGACTAAAGACATCCTATCGACAATGCCGACTTGGTGCCCAGTCTGTAACTTGAGTGTACAATCGATATAGTTCGTATAAGGTCGTACATCCTCGGTTACGCCAAAGTTATTCGTTTATTTATTAATATCAACGTTTCCTGGGATTGTAAAATTACTGAAAGCTAGTATTTATGAACCCTAAGATCCTCCTAATGTCTGAATGGCAAAGGCAACTGTTGTTAGCAAATATTTATTAATAACAATTACATGATTCGCACCAGAATAAATATATTTTCCCTGTGTATCTCTGACGTCACGATCGGTTTCTGCATAGACACTTCATCCCACTGACTCTGAATGCGCCAGATGGTCAACCGGCTCTGCCATCCAGCGTGGGAACCTACCACTCGCTCCTCTCTCCATACATACCGCAGTGCTGACACATTCACTTCACATATGTGATATAGCAGAACTAAAAAATAAAGTAAAATGCGCTCTTATCTGAAAATAAGGAGTACCTTGCAAGAAAGTGAGTAGGAAACAGTTTCTTGGAATTTTCGAATGCAGTATTAGTGCTGTGGTGCTAAAGGCAGTCAAGTGGGTTATCTAGTAAGGCTGCAAAGCGATGTGAAACGCAACGGACATAGAAGAAAGGCATTAGGGAAGGCGGATGGTCGACTTCTGTTTATAGGGAGAATTCTAGGAAAGTAGTTCACATTTAAAGGAGACAAAATTTAGAAAACTAGTGTTACACATTCCTGAGTACGGCACTGCTTAAGCGAATGGAATCCCCACTGGGTCGGATTATCGGATTAAACGAATACATTGAAGCCATTCTGAGAGGTGCTGCTAGATTTGTCACAGGTAGGTTCCATCAGTGAGCGAGTATTACGGATATTCCCCATGAAATCAAATGGGAAAGTCTGAAGGGAAGACTACATTCCTTTCGCAAACACCTACTAAGAAATTTTAGAGAACTGGCATTTGCGACAGACTGCAGAAGAATTCTGCTGACACCAGTATACATTTAGTGTAAGGCCTGTGAAGACCAGACAAGAAAAATTAGGGCTCATACAGAGGCACGTACTCAGTCATTTGCCCCCTACTCCATTTACCTGTGGAACAGGAAAGCAAATGAATAGTAGGGGTATAACGTCCCTCTACTATGGATTGTATGGTGGTTTGCGGAGTTACGTATGTTGATGCAGTTGTGAGGCTGTTGTACGGTAACAAGAAGGCAGCAGTTTGCAACCTCCGGCTTCCTCCTACTGCGATCTGAGTGGACGAATCCGCCCCTAGCCCCTGGAGATTGATATGATTTGTAATCCAGCACGTTTTGATGTGGACCTCTGCGAATTCCTCTCCTGTGCCAACCTTTTCATCTCATAATAGCAGTTGCACTCTACATCCTCAATTATTTGCTGGATGTATTCCAGTCTCTGTCTTGCTCTACAGCTCCCTCTTGTATCATGGTAGTTATCCCTCTGTGTCTTAACAGTTGTCCTGTCATCCAGTTGCTTCTTCTTGTTGGTGTTTTCCATATGTTTTTTTCCTCACCGATTCTGCCGAGAATCTCCCCATTCCTTACCTTTTCAGTCCACCTAATTTTCAACATCTCCCTGTGGTACCACATCTCAAAGGCTTCGATTCTCTTCTGGTTTTCTCACAGTCCATGTTTCACTACCATGAAGTGCTGTACTCCAAAGGTACATTCTCAGAAATTTCTTCCTCGTGTTAAGACCTATGTTTGATACTAACAGACTTCTCTTGGCCAGTAGTGTCTTTTTCGACGGTGTAATCTGCTTTTTATGTTATCCTTGCTCCGTCAGTTATACGTTATTTTGCTGCCTAGCTAGAACAATTTTTTAACTTTGTCTACTTCGTGACCCTCGAACATAACTTTAAGCTCATCGCTGTCCTCATTTCTGCTATTTCTCATTACCTTGTCTTTCTTCGATTTACTCTCACGCCATTCAACACATCCTGCTGTTCTTCTTCACTTTCACTGAGGATAGTAACATCATAAGCGAATCTTATCATTGATCTCCTTTAATCCTGAAATTTTCTTCTTCTCTTGAACCTTTATTTCCCTCACTGCTCTTTGATGTATAGGTTGAACAGTAAGGGCGAAAGACTACTGCCCTGTCTCACACCCTTTTCAATCTGACCACTTTGTTCTTGGACTCCCAGTTGCCTCTTGTACATATTGCATATTAGCTGCCTTTCCCTATAGCTTACTCCTACTTTTCTCAGAATCTGGAACATGTTACACCATTTGAGGTAGTCGAACCCTTTTTCCACGTCGATAAATGCAATTTTTCCTCAGTCTTGCTTCCATTTTCAACCATGACGTCAGAACTGCCTCTCTGGTGCCTTTACATCTCCTAAAGTAAAATTGTCATCATCTAACAGATCCACAATTTTCTTTTCCATTCTTACATATCACATTGTTGTCATGTCCTGTCTCATCACATACAGCTGTAGATAGCGATTTAGTGTTCAGTTGTGCTACTAGACAAATATTTCACTACATCTACACATCACCACGTTATCGAGCCTTGACAACATCATTAAGCATTGCACCAGTGTATGAGTGCCTTTTTTTCCAACCTCCGAAAGGCTATAAATAAAAGACAAGTTCATAGAAAACGATTATTTTACTAACAAAAATTTGTACACTTATGGTTACTTATCAACATAATCACCGAAAAGATTGAGACATTTATCGTACCTGTGGACAAGCTTTACAATACCCTCTTCAAAAAACGTTGCCACCAATGATTTCAAATGAGCATTTCCCTTATAACAAATGAGCGCTGACCAACGAAGATCTTCATTGGTTCGAAAGTGCTGCCCTCCAAGCCACGTCTTCAGTTCAGGGAAAAGGTGAAAGTCGCTGGGTGCCAGGTCAGGACTGTATGGCCGATGATCGAAAATGTCCCATTGAAGTTGTTCAAGGAGCCATTGGGCTGTGCCAGCAGTGTTTGGACAAGCGTTGTTATGGATGAACACAATTCCTGAATTCAGCAGTCCTCTTCGTTTGTTTTGAATGGCTGTGTGCAAACGTCGTAAAGTTTCGCAGTAAGCAGCTGCATTGATAGTGGTTCCGGGCTGCATAAACTCTGCAAGCAACAGACCTCTTTGGTCCCAAAACACGATAGCCAAACCTTTCTGTTGTTGGAAGTTTGTTTGAATTTTTTTAGTTTGTTTAGTGAATTTGGATGCATCCACTGTTGTGATTGTCGTTTTGTTTCCAATTTGTTATACTGGATCGAAGTTTCATCTCCAGTAACAACTGCTTTCAAAAAGTTCTCTCCTTCATCGTGATAACGGTCAAGGAAATTCAAAGCTGACGCCATTAGGTAACTTTTGTGGGCGTCCTTCAACATTTTTGGAACCCAACGACCACAAAGTTTTTTGTAGCCTAAATGTTCAGTAACGATAGAGTGTACAACAGATCTTAAAACTTCCGGAATTTCCATAGACAAAGCAGTTATGGTGAACCTTCGATTTTCTCTAACCATTCTGTCAACTCGTTCAGCAAGTTCGCCTGTAACGACAGACTTGCGTCCTTGGCCCCCCTTTATCATGCACGTCATTTTGGCCATCTTTCAACTTCCGACACCATTCACACACAACACCATCAGTCATGAAGTTATCACTGTACACTCGGCTCATTCTCTGATGAATTTCAGCTGCACTATTCCATTCTGCTTGTAGAAACCGAATTACACTTCGTTATTCACACTTGGCGGGAGCAATAATGACGACAGCTATGTCTACATGGCTGTAGTGCAACTCAGACTGATGCCCGGAGGTTGGCAATGGCGGAGTGTGTAGTGCAAGAGTTGCGCTCTAGCCTGCAGCGCATGTACTGTCTGCCACTCGCGTAGTTTCTGTACTAAGCCCTCGTAGAATTTTAGAAGCTTGACCAGCAGTTGGTGTATGGCATGGTATGGATTGTAGACATTTCTGTAGAGAGGCATAAGTGATACTCATTAAGTGGAGGTGATGAACTTTCGTCAGTATTTTCATACTAAAGTGTAATGCAATAGAATGCTACTGACAGTTGTAGCAAAAGATCCTTAATCACTGTGGTGTCGGTTTATGCTGCAAGGCGAGGCGTGTCTTGCGTGCAGAAAAATAGACATTTTATGTAATTAAGTCCCTGTGTCTACTCCAAAGACTGTTTCCACTCTTTGCGCACTAATAGGAGTTTTGTTTCGACATACACCCCTCTGGTCATTTGTCTTAATGTTAACGTTAAATAACACCGATATCTTCTGCCCTAGACATTCATAGCCTCTCCAATAACATGAATGTGCACTACACAATACTCCACTTTAATATTCCTAAACTGGTTCCACATATCAGTAAATTCAAAATATACAATTACGAGTACGAACGAGAAGTATTGATGTGGACTTCATACATTAAATGAAAATGTGACTTATAAGGAAGAAGCATTTAAGCAACTTTGTATCCTCAGAAGCAATCACAGATAGTTCCGCTGTCTCATTTCTGCCTAAGAATTGGAGCGTAAGACGCACGGAAGAAAGAAAGAAGGATTATTAATGTTTAACGTCCCGACAACGTCAAGGTCATTACAGACGGAAAAAAAGCTCCGATTGTTTCCAGAATGGGGAGAGAAATCAGCCTTGCCCTTTCTAACATTCTGTGTGGTGTCTGTTTGTTCTATATCGTGTCTCCCTACCACTTTCGCGCAACGACGCTCTGAGCGTGTTTTTTAGGGAATTGACTAGTTTGAACCTGGGACCTGTTGCTGGTAAGGAGACGCCAGACCACACATAACATGTAGAGTTCAGAAGAGTTCAGTGAGACTAGCGATGATATAACCAAATACTTAATGATTTCAGCGTCAGCTCCACTGCACTCCCTCTAAAAGAATCTTAATACTAACTAAATTTAGTGCAAGGGGTTCAAGGCTTTCCTATTTTTAGTTAGCTGGTAAAATAACGTCGAAAAAGCAGTTAAGTTTACCATTGGAAATTTTATTCTACTCACCAAACATTGTTGATAAATTGCACTATTGATAAAAAGAAATGTTTTAATACAGGATGGTAAAAACCAACTGCGTTCAACAAAAATGTGAACGAATATTCCCTGAATGGGTTTCCAAGTTCTACAATGGATCGAAGGATGACCTATGCCATATCTCGTCTATAATCTAGGTTTAAACTAAGTTTCACAAAAGAGAAAACTATCAAAATGGTCTACAGTGACCATCAATTATCTTTAATAACTTATCTAACTTGTCGTAAATTACAGTGGCTGATATGGCTTCTCAATAACTATATAACAGAAAAATCATCGAGTTTCAGATTTTTACTTCAAGTGGCAAATGTGAACACTATGAGCTTTAATTGACAATCGACACTAGTATTATGCAAAAAGGGGGTGTAACAGATGAGACTTCTGCAGTTCTGAGTGAAGCTTTATGCACTGTTATGCAGCATCGCATGTGTTCATTACCTTGTCGGTGTTTGTCAGGGGGGCGGCGGACAGCACAGCTCTGCTCACCTCGCCGTCTCGGAAGCAACTCTCCCCTAACTTCTCCTTACTACAATTTACCGAAGTTGGTTTAAAAAAACTATCTGGCTGCGTTTTCATTTGACCAATCAGGATCTCAATGTCAACCTTAAGCTCCGCCTACAAAAATTCTGTCCATCCAATCAGAAACGTTATACTTTTCGTGGTGGGGCAATGTTTTTAAAGTTTGCAACGTAACAGAGACGCGAAAAAGTCTCACGGTAAAACTTGCAGCTGGTGTAGTCCTTTTAGTGTTATCGTAAGATCTATACTGTTCTTCTGGAGGGCTCTATCTTTTGACATGGGCTGGGGGGTGGTCCTAGCGGTTAGCTGGCAACGTGGGTGTCCATCCCTTATCGTAAGGCCTTCCAGCTTAACATGGTTCTGCTCTCGGCTTCTGTTCTCGTTTCTCCCCTCGGAACTGCGTCTGTCTCACGGTGGGAACATATGACATGCATTTAGGCATTCTTGTGTTAGTCTGTGGTATTCCATTTGCTCACTCGTTACTCATATTACTTTGGTTAATTTAATGTCACGATTTATTTGGAGCTATGTGACATACTACTGGATTTGCTTATCATGTCAGGGTTTTCACGGAAGGTGTTTGATTTGCCTGACACCTTACATATCACCACCCTTCGAACTTAATTTTTGTACTGAAGTTAGGCAATGATTGAATCGTTGTCTAAGCCAGTCAAAAATTATTTCGTTATCTAAATTTTGTTGCCTACTGTTCAGCCACATTATTCTGTTCTATGCTAGTTTGTATTACTAATTTATATTTTTATATTCTTCCGCATTATTATCAAAAATATGTTTATATTGACAAGGGAAGAATATTTTTATTCTGTTATAATTATTATTTTCTAATTATTTTCTTTCTTTATTTAATTGTGAAGTTTGTTTGTTAAGAAGTTTGTCATCGAAACTGAGGAGTCTTTCACATCGATTTTCTTAGAAATATTGTTTTTATAAATGTAGTAATTAAGTAAAATCTATTCCTAACACATTTTCTAAATATCATGTACAAGTAAAATGTTTTTGTTTCTAGACACTCATTTCAACATTGTTACACTAACAAATAAGAATTATTTCCAAAAATTGCTTTTTCAAAGAAATGTACATACACAAGTATTAAGATCTTAACCTAACAAATGGTACAAATGGTAAAAAAAAGGGAAAACATCCAACAAGATAATTTTTTATTCTGTGTTTTTATAAGGGGAAAATAAGTAAAATATAGTTATTCTTTTATTTTTATGAGGAGAAAATAAGTGGCATATAGTTTTAGTATTTATTATGCCTTACTTTTGTTCTTTATATACTGTCCAATTCAGAGCTAATGACTTTTTTTATCGATAGTCTATTTTTTACTTAAGTCCATAGTCAATGACTGTTATTTTGTAGTTTATTAGATGCTTAACTTATTTAGTTTTTCACATGTTTCTTTTGCACAATTCCTACATCACATAATATGATTTCACACATTCACACAATCCTATGAATGTTTAAGCATGAGGTTGGTGAATGTTTTTTACATGAAGGTGATGGACTTAAGCGAGATGGATGTGGGCAGGTATTTGATATACAGCTTCGTTCGTCGTTCCATGTTGGCTTTGCAAGTGTGTGTTGCTGTTGTGGAGGTCCCATAATGGAATGGAGCTGTGAGTGCAGAATCTCATGGTTTACTGGCTTTGTATGCATGAAAGTCATCGTTATGTGTCGCTGAAAGCGGTCGTTTTTCGTTGTAATACTTCGCAGACGACTAGTTTACAATAGGATAGGGATTTGGGAAGGTATGTCGTCTATTCTTCACCCATCTTCTTTCTTGGTCTCAATCTTGTGAATCTTCAACTTCTGTTCTTCCTGCTTTTTCTCTGATTCTTACTTGCTTCTTCGTTCTTCTCTGGGCAGGATATGGAAATATTAATTGATGACTAGTCGCTTTGAAGTTCTCCTCTTATTAACAGTTTGATAAATTGTTTGGGCGTGTCATTTTTACTTTGTGGAAGTTTTGTTCAGTTTCATGCATCAGCGTGCTGTTTAACAGCAGTAGTGTGACTTTTACACATATTTTTTTGCCAGTGGTGGCTTGCCCAAGCGGTCTTCTCGTCAGGCCGTTTTTTTCTCACTCTGCTGAGTCGGGGCGTTCAGAGACCCTTCTGGCGTTCGGTCTCCTGTCGTGTCTCTGCAGGGTTCCACCACTGTGTGGTTCCGCGTTCTGTCCCAGCAGGGTTCTGCCACCCTGTGGTTCAGCTTGGCAGCAGATTTATTTACTGCCCACTTCGGCTACAAGGGCCTTCTGTTGGTCTCACTGTCCTTTCCCTTCTCTTGACACTTCTGCCTTGTAGGAATCATGTCTTGCTAATTACGTCCTTTCCTTTCTTGATACTTCTCGTGTTGCAACTTGTGGGTCGTTGCATCTCGTCCTTGCTGGAGTTTTTACAATGGCTCTTACAAAAAGTTTTACTTATAATCATCTAACATATGTCTAGTACCTACATCGTTTTGCGCCTTCTTAAAAAGCTTTACAAATTTCGGCACCCTCTCCATGTTACAAATCTAAGATATTTTGAGTCTTAACTTCTACAAAATCCTTAAATTCGTTTTTTATTTTTGTGTAGTGTCGTGGTGTATAGCATTTTAGTATTTCATGCTGTTAGACTATCTACGTTTTATCCCTTCACCTTAATGTATGGTACTATTGGTGTTATTTTTGTTTTTGTTTTTATTGAAACTACTTTCTTTTTCCCCACCTTCCTCTCTCTTCATTCTTCTTTCTCCTGACGATCTTATCTGCAACATAATCTTGAAATGTTGTGCTGATTATTTACCAGTAATAAAATTAATCTCCAAACTTGTACTGAAAGTGTTTAATACTGCCAGTCTTAAGTAAAAATACCCCTGCTTTATCTCATAAAATACCCTCTAATTCTCTTTTACTGTGTTCCGAAATACCTGAACTTCTTGCAATTTTTCGTCGATTTCTTTATGGACTTTTAACATGAGTTGAGGCGATTCCCCCTTTTGTGCATACCATTCTAATTCTTCATCCTCTTTATCTCTCGTCATTCTTAATTGTTTGTTTATAACTGGTATTTCTTCTAATTTTAGCTTTTGCTCAAAGAGAAGTGTGACATTCCAAAATGTTACGCTACCTTTCCCCATATCTATTATTGCTCGTCTCTCATTTCAAAAAATCTGCACCTATAATCAAATCTACAATTAGTTTAGGTATAATCACGAAGTTGCCTTCGACCTTTCGACCTTGACACGAAAGAGTTAACCTTGTTTGTCTCGTAACTTCCGCACCATTGTTTCTAATAGGACCTCTTTCTTTAATCTTACGTGTTTTCAGAACTGGCAATTCCTCATTGGCAGTACACTGCATTTTCTGAGATCACAGTCAGTTCACTTCCGCTATCAATTACATTATTGACTGGGATATGCTTTACCATGGCCTTCACAATTGGTTGAATTTGAAAGAGTTGGTTCTGTTCTTCTTCTTCTTGCATCAACGAATCCTCCACTGAATCATACATGAGTCTTTTTAGGAATTTCCCTTGTGAATTCGAACTTTCTGTAGGATAAGCTTCGACTGCTACTTCTCTCTCTTTTATTTCCTCTTCTCTATTTCTTCCTTCATTTACGCTTTCTTCAACATCCTCTACTTTTTCCTCATCCTCGTCTATCTTCTCCCTCTTCATCGCAACTTCCACATAATCGCATCTAAATGCTCTAATTATCGGTTCATAACTTCCTTCATTATATACGTTGGGTTGTGTGCCCGCTCGTAACATATTTGCAACTTCTGCCGACTGCGCATTATCCTCATTGAATTCGCTTTCCCTAGTTTCCATCTCAAATAGCTCTGCAATACTCATTACTTCGTCCTTTCCTCCTACATTCGTTGTGCATGCCTCTGGTAATTCATCTTCCTCGTCAGTATTCTCCCAATTAATTTCGTCCCAACACGATATTGTTATTTTCTTGCCTTCGTTTTCATCTGGTCCCTGCAGTTTTGTTTCTTCCTTCTTCTCTTCTCGTGATAAGATTTTTACTTCTCTGTTCAAGGTGCTGCAATTGTCCTGGGTCGGTGCGTCATTCTATTTGGCATGGGCGCTTAGCTGTCAATTCGAACGTTTATCGGGGTTTGATGGTCTTACCTTAACCTCTTCTATCTGTATTCTCTTTTCTTGTTCAGCTTGATGATAGTGGTTTCTTTGTTGATAATTTGTCGGTCTATTGGTTCTCCAGTACCCGTTCCAGTTGTCGTTATTCCCTCCGTAATAGTTGTTGCCGTTCCTGGGTGAATTATAGTTATTGCCATATTCTCTTTTAAATCTATAACCGGTTCTTTGTTGAAATCTATTGTCGTTTCTTGGTGCGAAGATAACACGTGCTTCGTAATTATTGTTTCTTCGAACTGTGTCTTGTGGATTCCACCGCTTTTTGCTTTCGTTTTCATGTGCGCTTCGTCTTTTTCTTGCGTCATCTTCCGAAAATATGAGCTCTAGTTCCCTTAGAATACCTTTAAATGCTTCGACGTCATTGCCTCCGCGACCTACTAATGATTGCTGGTATTTCAATGGTAGCTTCATCGCGCATAATTTAATCAACTCTCCGTCACTGTATGGTACATCTAAGCATTGATTTTTCTTTGGCAGTAATTCGAAAATTTCACGGGACTCTTCTCTCCTGAATTTTCAAAATATGGGTTCTGTAATAATTCGTACTTCAATCTGTTCTGTGCTTCGCTGGACCAATATCGTGAGAGAAACTTCTCTCTGAAATCTTCGTACGATCGGCATGTCGCTGCAACATTCTGCATGGTTTCTGCGACTGTTCCTGACATGTGTGCACATATAAAGTCTAATTTGTGTGCTAGCGTCCAGTGTTCTGGTAATCCTGACTGTGAGGAAATGATCGTTGTCGTACTTCGTCACAGTTCCATATGAAATTCGTGATTCTTCGCCACTTTTGTTTCTGATCATTTCTCCCGTCGTTCTTTCCGGTTGTGGTAGATCCATTGTAACTTTCGCCTACCCTTGCGTAGTATCGTTGGAGTGGTACGCAATAATTTTCTTCCATCGGTTGTGAACGTGTAGCTGAATGCATTGCACTGTACTCTTCGCGACCTGGCTTTCCATTGTCAGGTATTGGTTCGGTATCTTGTCTGGCTAACCTTGCTGCTTCATTGCATGACCCAAACTGTCTTGAAACATACATTTGTGGTTCCGCATGTTTTTGTGATGACGTTTGTTCATGAAGAATTTCGAAACGTGTTTGTTGCTGTTCAGGCTGTCTGATTTCAAAAATGGTTCAAATGGCTCTGAGCGCTATGGGACTTAACATCTTAGGCCATCAGTCCCCTAGAACTTAGAACTACTTAAACCTAACTAACCTAAGGACATCACACAACACCCAGCCATCACGAGGCAGAGAAAATCCCTGACCCCGCCGGAAATCGAACCCGGGAACCCGGGCGTGGGAAGCGAGAACGCTACCGCACGACCACGAGATGCGGGCGCTGTCTGATTTCACGTATGTTACTTTCCGCCTGTGATTGGAATCGTAAATGCGTAATATCTTCGTTAATTGCTTGTTTTTCCGGTGCTGTTACAGATACGGATGTGGTTGCAGACTCTGTGCTTGTTCGATCCTGTTCACTACGCTCTTCAATGGTTTGCAACAGCTCTGTTCACAATTTCTGAAATTGTCGCTTCGTTTGCGCTTCTATTTGACTATGCGGTTATCATATCTTTTCAGCGCTGCTTTTGTGGTACGTTTGTGTAGCACACTGTTTTCAACAATTTCACGCGCTGTTCCTGCTACTTGTCTAGTAATTACGTTTATCTGTTTCTCTAGTTTCTTGACTTCTCCCTGGGTGTTATTACGTAATGTTTTGATCTCGTCCTGAATGTCATTACGCAATGTTTGTACGTCCGCTTGTACCTTGTCAATGTCTGTTCTCAATTGATTGTGACCCGTTATTAAGTTTCCTATCACTTCTCGAGATTCTTTTGTCTCATCTTCAATATGACTTGGGTGTAACTGAATTTTTTTGTTTTGTTCTTTAATCGCACGCATTTGTCTCGTGGTTTCTGCTTTCTGAATGTGAATTTGGTTCGCTATGTCTTTATTTTGCCTTGTCATGGTTTCCGTAATTTGTTGTAATAATTCTGCCAGATTGGTGGGTCCTATTGCGTTTTCTTCCGACGTCCTACTCTCTGTGTTTTCGCCCAAGTGTTGGTTCGCAACCGATTGCATTGAACTGTGCTGTGACACGTTTCTGCTCGCATTCCTTATACTCTGTGGTGAGGGAGCTCTGATTACTTGTACTATGGGTTCTACGTATTCAAGACGCAAGTTAGAATCCTCATCGACTGTCTCTCTACTTTCGTGCTCCTCTGTCGTACGCTGACTTACGTTTTCTATGCCTTGACGTACATTATCCTCGTTATGGTGCGTTATATGTCCTATTTCTCACGGTACTGCATCGTCTGTTGTACTGTCCTCTATTCTCTGCCCATTTTCATGCTGGGTCTCTACCTCAAATCGGTCAAGGTCTCGATCTGCCATTGCTAATCTTTCCGAATCCCTTATTTTGTGTTTTAATAGCAATTCACGCGCCCTACTTCGAGTCAACATGCGCTCATACGATCTCACGCATTTCATAAACTTTTTGTTCACACGACTTGACACTTATTATACCCAAGACTGACAATCCATTCACTTACTTGTTGGGTCAGAACCAACTTGTCAACGATGTATCCGCCACCTGTGCGCTTGCATTGAGGAGAAAACTTCATTCTAACAATTTTTAAAATTTATAACTTAATTATGCTATTGTCTCTGCTAGAATGTCTCACTTTTTATTGAATACTTTCTTAGTATCTATCGCTGCAGTACTGTTTTCGACTATGTATGCCTTACAAAAATAATTGTTTTATTACGAAAAATTTTTAACAGGATATTTATCTGACCTAGTTACGCATGTGGTCGACCTTCAATCATGGTATTTTACCATCCTGGTAGGGTCGCCATTTTCTAACATTCTGCGTGGTGTCTGTTTGTTCTATATCATGTCTCCCTACCACTTTCGCGCAACGACGCTCTGAGCGTGTTTTTTAGGGAATTGACTAGTTTGAACCTGGGACCTGTTGCTGGTAAGGAGACGCCAGACCACACATGACATGTAGAGTTCAGAAGAGTTCAGTGAGACTAGCGATGATATAACCAAATACTTAATGATTTCAGCGTCAGCTCCACTGCACTCCCTCTAAAAGAATCTTAATACTAACTACATTTAGTGGAAGGGGTTCAAGGCTTTCCTATTTTTAGGTAGCTGGTAAAATGACGTCGAAAAAGCAGTTAAGTTTACCATTGGAAATTTTATTCTACTCACAAAACATTGTTGATAAATTGCACTATTGATAAAAGGAAATGTTTTAATACAGGATGGTAAAAACCAACTGCGTTCAACAAAAATGTGAACGAATATTCCCTGAATGGGTTTCCAAGTTCTACAATGGACCGAAGGATGACCTATGCCATATCACATCTATAATCTAGGTTTAAATTAAGTTTCACAAAAGAGAAAACTATCAAAATGGTCTACAGTGATCCTCAGTTATCTTTAATTACTTATCTAACTTGTCGTAAATTACAGTGGCTGATGTGGCTTCTCAATAACTATATAACAGAAAAATCATCGAGTTTCAGATTTTTACTTCAAGTGGCAAATGTGAACACTATGAGCTTTAATTGACGATCGACACTAGTATTATGCAAAAAGGGGGTGTAACAGATGAGACTTCTGCAGTTATGAGTGAAGCTTTATGCGCTGTTATGCAGCATCACGTGTGTGCATTACCTTGTCGGTGTTTGTCAGGGGGCGGCGGACACCACAGCTCTGCTCATCTCACCGTCTCGGCAGCAACTCTCCCCTAACTTCTCCTTACTACAATTTACTGAAGTTGGTTTAAAAAAAACTATCTGGCTGTGTTTTCATCTGACCAATCAGGGTCTCAATGTTAACCTTAAGCTCCGCCTACAAAAATTCCGTCCATCCAATCAGAAACGTTATACTTTTCGTGGTGGGGCAATGTTTTTAAAGTTTGCAACGTAACAGAAAAAGTCTCACGGTAAAACTTGCAGCTGGTGTGGTTCTTTTAGTGTTATCATAAGATCTATACTGTTCTTCTGGAGGGCTCTATCTTTTGACATAGGCTGGGGGGTGGTCCTAGCGGTTAGCTGGCGACGTGGGTGTCCGTCCCTTATCGTGAGGCCTTCCAGCTTAACACGGTTCTGCTCTCGGCTTCTGTTCTCGTTTCTCCCCTCGGAACTGCGTCTGTCTCACGGTGGGAAGGTATGACATGCATTTAGGCATTCTTGTGTTAGTCCGTGGTATTCCATTTGCTCACTCGTTACTCGTATTACTTTGGTTAATTTAATGTCACGATTTATTCGGAGCTATGTGACATACTACTGGATTTACTTATCATGTCAGGGTTTTCATGGAAGGTGTTGGATTTGCCGACACCTTACACCTTCATCGGAACTATCACACCATTTGCCTGGAGCGATTTAGGAAAATCATAGAAATCTTAAATCTGGATTGCACGAAGCAGATTTGAACTGTCGTACTCCCGAATGAGCGACCCGTGTGCCAAACACCGCAACACCTCGCTCGATAAGAAGAACGAATACGGGCACTAAATGATAGCAGTGTGGCAGTAAGAGGGATGTACTTCTTGTAAATGTAATCTGTAGGTAATGTAGTGCTAACATACGGGTATACTTTAAATCACTCTCTGTGGCACATAGTGGACACCGAGGTCCACGAGAAGGACAGGCCGTGGTGCGTACGTCACGGCACGTGACACTGCTGCACTGCCAAGAGCCGTTTCCGGTGGGGAGCGAGTAACTACTTCAGACGAGTTTATTAATCTTGATTGCGAGGTTAAAAGCACGACAACGTTTAAGACCTTTAGTGAGTACCTTTCCAATTACATATCGATTTCCCACGGGCCCTGCACGGAGCCGACTATTGTGACGTCGCAGGACCCGTATTTCTCGTGGGCCCCAGTAATTACTAAAAGGTCTCCTCACAGCAAGGTAGCTGTCATGTTTTTGGCGGGATGTAGGTAACTACTGTTGTACCAAAGCAAGGTGTGACAATAACTTCATTCAGAGTAATGAAATTTCATTTGACGTATCATGTCACATGAGAATCATGCATTTCAAATAATTTCCCAGTTTCGGTTCAAATGGCTCTGAGCACTATGGGACTTAACTTCTGAGGTCATCAGTCCCCTAGAACTTAGAACTACTTAAACCTAACTAACCTAAGGACATCACACACATCCACGCCCGAGGCAGGATTTGAACCTGCGACCGTAGCGGTCACGCAGTTCCAGACTGTAACGTCTAGAACCGCTCGGCCACTCCGGCCAGCTCCGAGTTTCTGTTCTAAAAACTATGGTAGAACTCCATAACTTGGGGACTCAGGTCTGTATAAATCGCAGGCTAGTCCAAAGTCGCAGTGTAGGCAATGAAGACAGTCAGAAGTGTGTACACGCACCAAATTTCAAGAAATTCGTTGTGAGGCCTGAAAGGCATCGTAAGAGCCACCGCAGAACGCTGAGCGCGTTAAAAGACATGGAGAGTTTGTCACAGATGAGGCACCAAGCATAAGTCTATGAGTGCAAGAAGATAACCAGCGAACGATTATAATAACAGCAATGGGTAAAGCAACAGACCAGCTTTATCCACTTGCGAGAAGCAGAGTGACTGCAAAATACAGGAAAGAATGCCGGTTAGCGGTCTGTCCGGGATAGAACCGTGTAGTTGAAGTCAAGGTGTACAAAGAGCATTAAAATGAATAGTTAATGTGGTATCTGTGTTAATAAAGACGACGGTGATAGAACATTTTCAAACAACCAATTTTTCTCCGTCACTGAACTCACTATCTGACTATCGTGCGACGGCGTTTGACTCAGAGATAACCGGCTCGAGTCTTCGGGTTGGAATAAATTACAAAAGTTGTATCACCCGACTTGTCTTAAATACAGATTCCAGAACTCTCCTTTTTGTCTCTTGAAGTGAGCGCATGTGACTGTTATAAAGTCGCACTATACACATATCCATTACAATACCCCCCCCCCCCACCTTTTTTGCATAACTCCCCTCCCCCATTTTTTCCATCTGTCTTATGACTGGTTTGATGCGGCAAGACACGGAGTCCTCTCCTCGGCCAAGCTCACCAGCTCAGAGTAACACTTGCACACAACGTCTTCATAATTGGATGGGTATATTACAGTCTCTGCCGTCCACAAAAATTTTACGCTTTACTGCTGCTTCAAGTATTGTTGAAGTTGTTCCTCTTTATTCGCTACGTCTTTCCTTTAACACTTTTGCGCTTCCTGCGCCATGTGGCCCCGCCTAGCACGCATTTGAAAAATCCCGCCACGTTTCTATGCGTGGCTCCATCTGTTAGCCTGATGCTCCCTGCAGACTTTTTGCACGTCACGGGTGCAGCGGCCTGGGAGTAAGGTCTTCTTTCTCGGTACATGCTTCAGTACGGAGTTAGCTGGCAGTGTTGGCCGCCTCTCGCGGTCCCGGTCATGTTTTCCTCCCTCTGTCGCCGAAGCAGAAGTGATATATTTAGGTGCTCATGCGGCAGGAACGATATCACGACGTTATGGGCAATGTAGTGGTGTATAGTTTAGTATTCTGCTGACTAGCTAAGGTCGTGCATCTCACATTTCCGTTTATGAAGTGTTTGCTTGGACTTTTATCCCCTGTTTATGCCGGCTGTCCTGTTTTAGTCGACAAAGACATGCGTTGGTGATACTGGAGGTGAGTTTGAACTGCTCTGCTTGCAGTCACATATTTTGTTAACTTGCTCCGAAGTTTTGAATTACTGTTTAGCCTCAGTTAGGTTCTACCAGAACAGGGATGTTGCCGGTGTCTGTAACTCATTTGTGTGCTTTTCTAGTGAGAGTAGAAGTCTTGTGTGTTCCTCGTCGATTTTGCATCGTGCGTTTGGTAATGGAGTACAGCTCCATGAGGAATGGTTCTGTAGTGGCGTGCGTGCAGGGATTAGGTACAACAAGTTGTTGTCAGAGCCAGTTTGTCGTGTGAATGGCATATGCGTTCGTCGTTTGTCTGGGATCGCGTGTTAGGAAATCGGTGATAGCTCCACTGGGAGTGGTTCCACTGTGACATGTGATCGGTAATGAAGCACACATGTGTCGTGTGTGTTTGCTAGTGCAACCAAGTGAAATATAGTGGCGTATTACTTAGGTGTCTGTTTTGCTGCGTTAGCTTGTGTTATGACCGTGTAGCCACCTTTTTGAAATGTGGCTTAGTGAAACGACATGACTAGCGTTTACTGACAAGGAACTGTTTTGCAGGCTTCCAATTGCATGACCGGAAAGTATCGCGTATGCGTGTTGTGCTCAATACCAGTCAGTAAATGGAGGCTGGAGGTAACACTGTTCTTTAGATATCCACTTGGTGGCGTGATGTGTGGATATGTTTCTTAAGGTGCTTCTGACAAAGTACTGTATTTGTCTGGTTCCTTGTTAGTTTGCCATGATCTTGTTGTTCCTGTCTGTACGTGCTCCGGCATGTTTAATGGAGTCGCCTTGTGTGTCCTTGTATTGCTACCATTTCAGTTTGAGGAGATCCGTCCCCGGTATCTGCGTGGCCACAGCGTCAGAATGTCAGTCTAAGGGCCCGGGTTCGATTCCCGGCTACGTTGGAGATTTTCTCCGCTCAGGGACAAGGTATTGTGTTTTCCTAATCACCATAATTTTATCTCCATCGACGCGCAAGTCGCCAAAGTGGCGTCATATCGAAAGACTTCCACCCGGCGAACAATCTACCAGACGGGAGGCCCTAGTCACACGACATTTACATTTATTTTTAGTTTGGGGAGCATTTGTCTACGAGTGACGGTCTTTCGTTGTGAGCGCTCGTGTGTGACGGTCTCTCGATATCAGCTTTGTTGGTACAGAAGGACTTGCTGTCTTCGCTCTCAGGAGAGTTTATAGTTAGAAGAGTTAGGCACTCTACTGTTGCGAACCTATACGGTTTTGGACTTCGCCTCTGGGTTGGTAGTCATCGTTGAGTACGCAGCGTTCAGTAATTGAGAGCACTTCGTCTGCCTATACTTACGTTGAGACGTTATCTGAACTCCGTCCTTGCGGCTGGGAGTTCGCGTTTCTTGTCTGTAGAACACAGAGAGGAGAGGACAGTATTAGAGTATGTTAGTCAGAGGACCGCCTTCCGCCGTCCTAGTGTTTGAAAGAGTTTATTTGTGGCTGGCGTTCTTCCATCGCCACAGACGAGTACGAGAACCATCACTTCGACGCACCCGACGCAGTACATACGGAGATATCGCAAACTGCTTCGGCTTATTAGGGCTATAAAAGCTAAACAGCTGTAATCATGTTAGTTTATTTCTATTGAGGTTCCACACCACCGTAGATCATCTTTGAAAGTAGTGTCTTCTAGAGTTTGGTACGTATATGATGTCAGTCATTTCGCGTTATTAATATTAGACCACGCAGTCATAAAAAGGGGCAGAGTTGGGCAATTGATAGGTAAATTTACTTAGGAAATGTAAACTTTGTAATATAAAGTTTTTTTAAATTTACAATAAATATATAAGCAGGAACAACGTTTATCATTTAGTAGGGTTAGTTGCCTTCATCATTCATTAATGTTTAGATTCTAATTTATAGAATTAAGAGATCCTAAGATCTGCTTCGGGGGGGAAGTCAGACAGGGCCAAATCTTCATTTTAGCGTTTATTATTCTCCGTTGCGCACATTCATTTTACACCTGCCTGGAGTAGCATTTTGGATAGTGGGTGGAGGCTTTTGTTTGAATATGTATCATTATTAGAACTACTAAAGTATTTTTAATGCTACGTTATGGTATTGGTATTTGACTTCTCGCTTAGAAATTTAAAAAAGAAAAAAAATGTGTTTCTGGAAATTCAGCCAGTAAGGGAGGGCAGTAGGGGATGAAAATTTTTAAATAAAATAGCTCATTTCATTAAAAAAACTTTAAAGCTAAATTTATGAAAATTAGTACTTCACTTCCCGGCTAGATACAAAGAAACATTTGCTAGGGGATGAAAGTTGCTATGGAAATATCTCCACAAGAGCGCAAAAAGCACTATTAACAAAAAATTTAGAATCCAGCTACCAGAATCGCGTTTTGATCAGAAGTAAATTCGGAGAAGACCGTGATTATATGGCCTTAATTACCGTGGATAGCTTAGAAGTTGTTGCAGTTTGTGAACAATATAAAAATTCTATTACATAAAAACAAAAGAAATCTCTGTAAGGCATACAGTCTACACGAGCGAAGCGGCGGGCCCTAAGCTACTACCTTATATTTAATACTTTGTATCAACTGAAAATACTTTTGTGAATTTGGTGTTTCAGGTAATAAAGAATTGGTGAGGGAGAGGAACCGTATTGAGATTGGCTCGTTGTGCTATGAGTACGGCCGTAAACAGGTTTGGGGAGGCGTTATCTAAGGGGCGTGCCCCCGGTGATCAATAGGGTCGCGACGCGTTATCTGCGTGAACCGTGGGCGCCGGCTCAGCAACTGCCCATCCGTCAGTGGCGGGTGAGCCACGCACGGCGGTGCAGGTGGCAGGGGGATGGGAGGGTGCTTTGCGAAAGCTTCCTGCAGCGTAAAGTGGAATGAACTCTGGCTAGTACTACGACGGAATTTCAGTAATTCACGTGTCTTCCGCTATTCTCGGCAGATATTCAATACTTTCACACCTACTGAGATAGAGCCACAATGGTAGTCAATTTTTAACCGATTTCTGTGTTTTCATAACTTACATTTTTTCCTGTGCTATATTACTTTCACGTGTTGTGACTATACTCCAGAGCATGGGCTTGTTTCCCAGTGGCGGCCAATTTTTCGAAAAGTTTGCTGTTTTCGTAAGTTTCAAAAATTTTCACAAGAACCTCGTTGTTCAAACTTAGCTACATTACTTATAATCATCTCACTTAGGACCTTTGCAAACAGCATAAGCAACACTAGCTACACATGTTCTATATACTGACTGTCTCTTCGTTATGGACTGAAACGAGTAGTGTAATCAAAAAGTTTCCATTTGAGGGCGTAGCTGCAGCTTATTTGCAACCAGTGTGGGTGTACAACCAGGGACATGTGGGCAGGGGACCAGTGTGCCATTCGTGTCTTTCCAACAGCGTGTTCGCGTGCGTGCGTGCAGTAACTGTAGAAACGTGAAATACCGCGTAGTTATTACCAACTGGGTCCAAACATTATCAACGTGCTGTTATTTTTTTTTCTTGTCTGCCGAAGGACAAACTGGCAAACGTCCATCGGAGAATTAAGAATTTGTACAGGGTAACATGTCTGTCCCTAACCACTTTTCTGGAATAATGCGCGAGGTTCATGATAACACGCGTCTACGTATCGCAAATGTCGAAATGCAGAAGTTAAGTCGAATGGGAGTCACTCGAGCACCCACTCTAGAGCCGAGCCCTGATCTCTCCGTATGCGATTATCATTCCCTCGGTGATAAATGGCTTGAATGGTCGACAAGGATGTGCAGCAGCCAGTTACGGACTTCTTTACACAGCACAACACGGTGTGTTACCAAGCAGTTATCTTCAACCTGGTACTTCGGTGGGTTTATTGCCTCAGTGCTTTTGTCTAGGAGTCATAAAATTTAACACAAGGTACACTGTAACAAACAGAGCACTTATCCTGCATAACAAGCTACTTATTTAAAAAATAAGCATTTATGATACATCATCATCATCATCATTTAAGACTGATTATGCCTTTCAGCGTTCAGTCTGGAGCATAGTCCCCCTTATAAAATTCCTCCATGATCCCCTATTCAGTGCTAACATTGGTGCCTCTTTTGATGTTAAGCCTATTACTTCAAAATCATTCTGAACCGAATCCAGGTACCTTCTCCTTGGTCTACCCCGACTCCTCCTACCCTCTACTGCTGAACCCATACTCGCACTTTCCTTTCAACAATACCTGAGAAGATTTTACCCACAACACTGATCAAAGAGATACCTCTGTAGTTGTTACAATCTTTTCTGTTTCCATGTTTAAAGATTGGTGTGATTACTGCTTTCGTCCAGTCTGATGGAACCTGTTCCGACTCCCACGCCATTTCAATTATCCTGTGTAGCCATTTAAGACCTGACATTCCACTGTATTTGATGAGTTCCGACTTAATTTCATCCACCCCAGCCGCTTTATTGCACTGCAATCTATTGACCACTTTCTCCACTTCCTCAAATGTGATCCTATTTTCATCATCATTCCTGTCCCATTGTACATATAAATCTGAAACATTACTGATCGTATTTTCACCTACATTGAGCAACTCTACAAAATATTCCCTCCATCTGCCCAAGGCATCAACGGGATTCACCAGCAGTTTTCCTGACCTGTCCAAAATACTTGTCATTTCCTTCTTACCTCCCTTTCGAAGACTGCTAATTACTCTCCAGAATGGTTTTCCAGCAGCTTGATCCAAGGTCTCCAACCTGTTTCCAAAGTCTTCCCAAGATTTCTTCTTGGATGCTGTAATTATCTGTTTGGTTTTGTTTCTTTCTTCAACATAACTTTCTCTGTCTACCTGAGTTCTAGTATGCAGCCATTTTTGATATGCCTTCTTTTTCCTTTTACGGGCTGCCTTGACTGTGTCATTCCACCAAGCTGTTTGCTTCCTCCTGCCTTTACACACTACTGTTCCAAAACATTCTTTGGCCACTTCTAGTACTGTGTCCCTGTACCTTGTCCATTCCTTTCCCAGTGACTGCAGTTGACTACATTCAACTAACTGGTACCTTTCTGAGAGCACTGTTATGTACTTGTGTCTGATTTCCTTATCCTGAAGTTTCTCCACTCTTATCCTCCTACACATGGACCTGACCTCCTGCACTCTCGGCCTAACAATCCCAATTTCACTGCAGATTAAATAGTGATCAGTGTCATCAAAGAATCCCCTGAATACACGTGTGTCCCTCACAGCCTTCCTGAATTCCTGATCTGTTATTATATAATCAATGACAGATCTGGTTCCCCTGCCTTCCCAAGTATAACGGTGAATGTTCTTATGTTTAAAAAAGGAGTTTGTGATTACTAAGCCCATACTGGCACAGAAATCCAAGAGTTGTTTCCCGTTCCTGTTGGCCTCCATGTCCTCTCCAAATTTACCCATAACCTTTTCATACCCTTCTGTTCGATTTCCAATCGTGGCATTAAAATCACCCATGAGCACAACACCGTCCTTGTCCTTTACTCTAACAACTACATCACTGAGCGCGTCGTAAAAACTATCCATCTTATCTTGATCTGTCCCTTCACAATGCGAATATACTGACACAATCCTAATTTTCTCGCTAGACACTGTAAAATCTATCCACATCAGTCGTTCGATTACATACCTTATTGCAACTACGCTGGGTTCCATTTCTTTCCTGATGAAAAGCCCTACACCCCATTGTGCTATTCCTGCTTTGACTCCTGACAGGTAGACCTTGTATTCTCCCACTTCCTCTTCTTTCTCACCCCTTACCCGAATGTCACTAACAGCTAAAACGTCCAACCCCATCTTACTTGCAGCCTCTGCCAGCTCTACCTTCTTTCCAGAGTAGCCCCCATTGATATTAATAGCTCCCCATCTCGTTACCATTCGTTTGCCGAGTCGTATCTTAGGAGTCCCTGGTTTGTCTATTAGAGGTGGGACTCCGTCACCTCCAAAGGTCCGAGGCATTTTGCTCTGATTGTTGCCAGCATCATATTTATAGTACCAGGAAAGCAGGTTGCTAGCCTTACTTGCCCCGGGTCCCATTGAGTTTTACCCCTAACGGTTGAGGGACTAACCGGTGGATTTGGTAGTCTTTGCCGTCTGAGCACAAAGGTGGCCACGACTCGGAATATGTCCGAGATGCCCAGCCTTATTCCAAAGTAACTGGTATCCGGACTGTCAGGACCACTTACTTGGCGTGATACAAATGATTAACAATCGTAACAGGTGCAGTGACTTAGAACAGATTAATTACCAACATGTAGATGCCCCTGGATGACATGAACACATAATACGCAATAATGCTTTGATTTGAATAAATAATAACTTGTGTTGCAATTTTAAATAAAAAATAATTAAGTGAAATTCTCCTACCTTAGAGAAAATACCCAGATATACGAGGGGGGATCAAATATAAACGGGATTTTAGTTCCTGAACATCAACAGTTGGTAGGACTGGCCCCGCGCTTCTGCTAAGCTTAGGCGGGACCACTAGAAGTGAGGAGAGCATGCTTGTTAGCTATTTCCCGCCTTTTCGTCTGCAACGTTCACGATGTCTGAGCAACAGGTGCACCCCTCCATTGCTCAACGCATAATTATCAAATTTATTGCTCGTGAAGGAGCTACAGCGGTGAAAATTTGCCAAAGATTGACTGCACAGTTCGGTGATAAACATTATCAAGGACGCGTGTGTTTACCCGGAATAAAAAGTTCAAGGAAGGACAAGAACGTGTGAAAAATCAGCAACACGATTGCCCATCCTCGGACCAGCATTACAGACAAAAACGACGATCAAAGGGCGAGAGTATCAGAAATTGCGCAAAAATTCGGAATCAGTTATGGGAGCTGACAAGAAATCATCTTAAAAGACCTACAGTTCCGTAAAGTGTGTTCCAGATAGCTCCCTAAACTTTTGACCGAAAATCTGAAGTTGAGACTTTTGGAGGTTTGTCAGAGGCTTACTGCAAGATTTACGGAAGAAGGTGATGCATTTTTGAGTCGGATCGTCATGCGACGAAACATGGGTTCACCATTACACTGCGGAATCCAAACAAGCCAGTAAAGAGTGGTGGAGGCAAGGGGAGGCAGCACCAGTCAAAGCCAAGACTCGGCTGTTAGCTGGCAAGGTTCTTTCAACCGTTTTTTCCGATAAGCGAGACATTTTGGTGGCTTATTTTTTGCGTGAGTGACGCACAATCCGTGCCGCTTACTACTGCGAACTGTTGAACAAGGTGAGAGTTGCATATCGCCGCAAAAAACGATACAAATCGATTCGACAGGTCATCCTCCACCACGACAATGCGCGACTCCATACTGCAGCTCTAACTGTCTCCAAGATGCAGGAAATGCACTGGACTACACTTGATCATACTCCTTACTGCCCGAACTTATGGCCCTGCCATTTCCATTTATTCGGCCCGCTTAAAGAAGCTCTGGGTGGGCGATGATTTGAAGATGACGAGAGTGTGGAAGACTTCGTGAGCAAACTGGCTGGTGACACGACCCAGTTCTTTTTATGACGAGAGCATCAAAAAGCTGCCCATACGCTGGGACAAATGCATTTACAAAGCAGGAATCTAT
The DNA here is from genome assembly GCF_021461395.2 of Schistocerca americana. NCBI lineage: Eukaryota > Metazoa > Arthropoda > Insecta > Orthoptera > Acrididae > Schistocerca > Schistocerca americana. The sequence continues at coordinate 258,435,730 of NC_060122.1, read as the reverse complement.
GTGGAAAAATAAATTATAATTGCCTTGAGTTTTAAATAAATGAATTTAAATAAAAAATAAAATCTCGTTTATATTTGATCCGCCCTCGTACATTCAAAGAAATTTACTAAAAATGAACCTAACCGTGATAGAACGGCAATAGGAAAGGTTGAGGACTCACTTAAAGGTTAATTGTCAGGGACCTCAGGAAGCGCTGAAGGCTTACACTCATGGTGTGGTGTCACCGCCAGACACCACACTTGCTAGGTGGTAGCCTTTAAATCGGCCGCGGTCCGTTAGTATACGTCGGACCCGCGTGTCGCCACTATCAGTGATCGCAGACCGAGCGCCGCCACACGGCAGGTCTAGAGACACTTCCTGGCACTTGCGCCAGTTGTACAGCCGACTTTACTAGCGATGGTTCACTGACAAATTACGCTCTCATTTGCCGAGACGATAGTTAGCATAGCCTTCAGCTACGTCATTTGCTACGACCTAGCAAGGCGCCATTATCAATTGCTGTTTATCTTGTGATGCATGTACCGTCAGACCGATGTTCACCAATTATGGATTAAAGTTAAGTATTCCAGAAGCTACGTACTATTTTTGGTACTATAAAGACCTTGTCCTGTTCCAGACCTCACGCCATCCTGCGTGAGCTTAAACGCGTGCCCTTCGGCCTCCCGTCCTAGTGGATTGGCTGTCTTGCCAGTCCACAAAACATGGAGTGCCTAGAAAACCGGTAAGTCCAAAACACGATGTCTTAACTTGTCCAAAACATAGCTGGCACCCATCCCCCCCCCCCCCCCCCCCCCTCACCCAACGCAGAATACTGCGGATGTGTGGCAACAAAAGAGTAGACACCGCGGCCATGCTAGTAAGCAACAGGACGGCACGCTAGCGGAATGTTGGCCGACAGCCTCAGGTTGAGTGGACCGCTTCCATACGAACCGGTCACCGATGATCCCCTTACATAAGTCTCAATGACACGCTCCTGCAGTACAGAATAGTTATCTTAACATCAGAACTATTATAAAGACACTACCAAGTGACACCCTCCAAAACATATATTCTAACGCCAGGTTCTCCAAGAGATAGAGAATGGTCTCCTTTAAATAGAAAACAACAATCGAATGGCCTCATCAAGGCCCGCAAACATCAAGGAATCTTTCTTTTTTTTTTTTTTACTTGAAGCCTTAAAATTAAATTACAAGTAAAATAGCGAATTTTTATCTCACAGTGTATATGGCGGAGGCGTAGAAACGCGTCTAGAATCGGATCAGCACCTAATAATGAGATCAACGCTGCGAAGAAACCTTCACACACTGGTGCACAGTATATGCTGAAACAAATATGAAGATAATAATTCCCGAAAGAACAGACACCATTGATGACGGTGCAGCTTCTCTAGAATAAATGATAATTTAATTGAAACCCTCAGCTGCCGACAGGTTGTTGATATACCACGCTGGGGACAGCTGAAAATGTGTGCCCCGGCCGGGACTCGAACCCGGGATCTCCTGGTTACATGGCAGACGCTCTTTCCATCTGAGCCACCGAGGACACAGATAAATACCGCGACTGCAGGGACTCATCCCTTGCCCGCCCACTACTCATTACTCGCGCCCACTAAAGTAATGAGTGAATGGGCAAATATCTTTTAGGAGCATTACGTATGTAGATTGTGGACAGTTGGAAATGTGGGTCTCACGGGAAGCGTGCAAAGTCCCTGCAGTCGCGCTATTCATTTGTATCCTCCGTGGCTCAGACGCCGGCACGGTCGCTCAGCGTGTTCGGTCAGAGAGCTGGATGACCTCTGTAATAAAAAAAAAAAAAAAAACTGACTGAAAGGATCAACAATGAACTTGAACGGAAGTCATGTGACGTCCGCAACGAGCAAACACAACGATCAACAACGAACAAAATGAAAAAAAAAATGGATAGAGCGTCTGCAATGTAAGCAGGAGATCCCGGGTTCGAGGAGTCCCGGTCGAGGCACACATTTCCATCTGTCCCCATCGAGGTATATCAACAACACCTGTCGGCAGCCGAGGGTTACAGTTAAATTATCATTTATGGTGAAACAGACCCGTTACTACCTGAGCCACTGTATTACAATAAGCACATATCAGTCAGCCACTGAAGCAAAAACACCGAACTTCTGTTAATTTAAGGCTGATATTTGAGAGAAATAGTATTCCGTGATTAATCACCCAATAAACATGCATTAACGAATAAGGCCACATTAGTCAGGTTCATAATTTAGTGACGACATGGCAGACAAAAGCCAACCCAAACATGAAAATTTATCCCACTTAAATAACTGGGCTTAGGCTAGAACTTACGCTATTAATTCGTGACTCGTGTCTCAGATATGCACGAAAATTACAATTTGGAGTTCCTCAAAACATCAAGCGGAGTTACAGTGGCCTCCTCCTTTCAAGAACGACATCAATCACAGATCAGTAAAATAATCCAATAAGATAAATAAAACATTCAACATAAATAAAATTCTTACATACGGAATATCAGAGCAAAAGTTCCAGCACACAACTTTAAAGTCTCACAGAAACAGAATTTGACTGACCTTAGTTCCAACTCTCTCTCTTAACCACAGGAAACATACTGCAATCTACCACCATGGGTAAGAGAATAGCCACGATTCGAACACAGCAGAAAAACGTCCATCCGTCATGGTGAGCGCGCTTCTGACAACCCGGTACCTTCTTCGAAACCAACACCAACTCCACGCTCCTCGAAGATGCTAAAGGATGAATACAATGTTCCTTCAGACCACGATGTTGAGACTTTATTTTTCTGGATGGAATCGACAGACAAAACGCCGCTAGAAACTTGTTTTTGATTCCGCTTCACAGCCCATAGTGCCAAGCCCAGAGACAGGGACCGCCCAGAGGGAACCACACTCGTTTCAAAGCCTTGCGATGAAGTCGAGAGCCGATATTGTCCGATAAGCCGCCACGGGCTCGAAAATTTAGAAATGGTAAAGGTAATTCAGTTGTAGGCATGTAAGTATATGTGGCCAATTGGTGAAGGCTCAGATTTTGTGACCACATCTTACAATCCACACCAACTCATACATAAATCATGGCACAATTGCAGGGAGAAAATACTGGACATACGAAAAATCTATAAGACTATACCAAGAAAGAGGACGGAAAACCAAGATTCCCATAGAAGCCTGTACACACATTGAATTGACAGTTGTACATTAAAATTGTTACGTCGCAATTGTAATATCCGCGATGACCAACAAACTCCGAATCATGATTCTGTCAAACTGTGACTAGTTTTCCTCGATAATTAGCACAAGGAGCCGGGATAACTACGGAATATACTGGTACCATGAAACATACAATAGGGCTGTAATACATGCCAATGTGCTTGTCGGGAACTGACTACAATAGGTCTATCTGCGCAGGCTTGTATAGTCATAAAATACTCTGCCATGAAACGAGAAATAGGCTGACGACCTGTGTGTAATAGTAATACCACACTGTTATTGAAAGAGAATATTTACGGTGAAGTCACCGAGATTTATGAGTCTCCTGGGCACTGGAAAAAACGGGACATAGTTCTTAGTAGAGGGTATGATCAATGTGGATGGCGAAGCGTGATATACAACGTGTTCCAATACCGTCCCCTATGTTGGTAAGCAGTTCCTGTGATACGGCGTTCCATTCACTCACCAGCATGGTTAACACCAGCTGGATGGTCGTTGGTGCATGTGGATATGCTGAAAAACTTCTCTCCAACACATTCCGTAGGTGAGATGGGAATTAAGTCGGGGGAACGAGCAGGCCAGGCCATTCGTCGAATATCCTCTCGCAACGGGAGCTGCTCCACCTGCACAGCTCGGTGCGTGTTACCAGCAATAAAAATAAAATCGTGTCCTAGTGCACACCTGAAAGACGCACACGAGGAAGGAGTACACTATCACAATAACACTGACCAGTGAGTATACCGTGTTCAGAGGTGTGGACGTCACTACGCCCATGCAACATACCACACCATAACACTGGACCAGCAAAACGTTCATGTTCGACAATGCTGGACGTTCCTCATATGGCGAGAGGTGATGCGCTCTGGAACATTGTCGAACATGGCCGTTTTGGTGATTCAGGTGTTGTGGTGTGGGAGACATAATGTTGCACGGTGTACTGATCGCCAAATATGCTAACACGGTGAAAGTTACCTTAATAAAAATAATATCATTGTTGTTTTTCGTTGAAAGTTTTGTCTGCTGGCAGTGTTAGCTGTCTGTAATCTAACGTAACCTTTCAACATAGGAATTCGTATACTTTGAACATAAGAATTCTGCGAGAATGTGTAGCGAAATATGACTGCGAGAAAGTAACTCGAAAATGCCTACCTCGTTCCCCGTCCGTTTAAACATTCGTAATGGCAAGAATACTCTCTTGAGTTCAACACCGTGAAGCATTAAGGGGGGTAGGACGTCAAACGGGCCGACTTGGAGCAGGAGAGTCACCACAGGACATTTTAATTTCTACTGTCTATACTTTTACAAATAAGTTCACAAAACTTTGTCACCATGACCAGGACGGATTGAGGACTCACACTCATCTACAGTTTCATACACCAAGTCATCGAAGAATCTCTCTTACTTAGGAAGAAAAGTGTACCTATAGCAACAAATGCAGCCAGTAGTAAGTGAAAAAAATGATGAAATTTCACATGTAAAAAAAAAGATATTTTGCTGCGTTTTTGAACTTCCACTGCGATGAGCAGTGGAAGCTCAAAAACGTAACAAAACACATTTTTTTACATGTGAAATTTCATCATTTTTTTCACTTACTACTGGCTGCATTTGTTGCTATAGGTACACTTTTCTTCCTGAGTAAGAGAGATTCGTCGATGAATTTTTCATAGCATTACAGGTGTATGAAACTCTAGAATTTTCCAAATTCATTAAAAAACTGTGGAAAAATTTGAGATAACTAACTATAAAACTTGAATTTTTTCTCAACATGAAGTTTAAAATGGAACAGTTTATTCATTTTTTCATAAATTAAATAACTTCTACAGTTTCATACACCTGCAAGTATGGTTTGTATGCTGTGCAAAAGTCATCGAAGAATCTCTCTTACTTAGGAACAAAAGTGTACCTATAGCAACAAATGCAGCCAGTAGTAAGTGAAAAACTGATGAAATTTCACATGTAAAAAAATGTGTTTTGTTACGTTTTTGAGATTCCACTGCTATGAGTATGAATCCTGAATCCTTTCTTGTCATGCTGTTAAAGTTTTATGAATTTATTTGTAAAACTATAGACAGTGGAAATTAAAATGTCCTGTGGTGCCTCTCCTGTTCCAAGTCGGCCCGTTTGACGTCCTACCACTCTTAAACTTCTAAACTGAGAAACTGGCCCTGCAAAAACTCATTGTTCCTTTTTTTTACTATTATCTAATTTTAGCTTACCTATTCCGTAATTGGAAACACCGTGACATTGCTCTTGTCTTGAAAGAGCGTCGAATTTGCATAACATGAAATGTAATTAGTTTTCTGATTAGAATAGATCTATGTTTGCTTCATAAACAATAATACATAAAAAATTACAGTTCTTGAGTGGACAAACGTAAGCAGTGCTCAACATCGGATGAGATTTTTCGAAAAATGCAACTAGTAAATATGACATTAAATTTTCTTTCCCTATATCAAGTCTCTGGATATCTGAACCAAGAATGCGTAACTACATGCTGGCGCAATAAAGTACAAAACCTGAAATCAGTTACCTAAAATTAACAACGGTTCACTCCACACAAAAGCCTCTGTGACAGGCACTGGCCCGCAAGAGTGGCTTTGGGTTATAAGGATAAGTTACTGTAAATTGATTATTTCTGTATTAAACTATTCTTTTCAACTTCACTAATAAAATAACACTTAGATCTGTAATTATCAAGTACTTACATGCACAATGATTCCAAGAGGCAATGATATTATCAACACGTTACTAAAAGAACATACCACATTCATACAATTTTAGATGAAAGTATCTTAATTAGTGCAGAAAGAAATGCGCAATAATTTTGTCGCGAACAAAAACTACGGGATGACTAATTTCATGTAAAAAATAATAATAATCATTACATGTTAACTTTCAGTATAAAACACATTCTTTCAAACGTCATTTGCGCTTATGAATTATGGTATTGTCAATATTTTTAGTTATTTCTTTGGCAAAATTGCGATTTTTGTGTGTGTGTGTGGGGGGGGGGGGGGGGTAACATTGACTGCAAAGAAGTTTTCAGTCGTGTAAGCAACCGCTCATAGGTAAAGGAAGGAACGAATGTAGTTAACATCAGCCGTACAACCTTTACAAATTCTGCGAGCATTCCACGCAAGAGACTACTGCTTTCTTTGTTTAAAATACCTCGATTGTCCGACAAGTTGGCCACTTCTTTCTCCATTCTGCGAACATCTAGAAACATCTCCCTATGCAATATTAGCTACTCTTTATCAAAGACTGTCCAACAGAACTGCAGAATGTGATCAGAACCAATTTGACTGATAGAAAAACCTTTAAGTTGCGAAACAAGTTCCCAAAATTTTGTTTGAAATCTACGAATTAGAGAATCCACAGCCCACCAATCATTTAAAAAAAAGATATTTGTGTGCACATTTCCTCCGGTGTTTCATACGTATGAGGATCACTACCTTCGTCGTAGAGTTTTGGCATCTTTCATTTTCGAGGTAAATCTGGTCCCTCCGTTTTCCACATGGTTTCATTCCATAGGCTAAATCAAAAAATATGTCCCATTCCTAAACTAAATTTGCAGAGGAAGTTTTCATCAAAGTTTAGATTCTCGGTGTGACAAAGATTTATTCTGAAAAGGAAATGAAGTTGTTCAAAAATGGTTCAAATGGCTCTGAGCACTATGGGACTTAACATCCGTGGTCATCAGTCCCCTAGAACTTAGAACTACTTAAACCTAACTAACCTAAGGACATCACACACAGCCATGCCCGAGGCAGGATTCGAACCTGGGACCGCAGCAGTCACGCCGTTCCGGACTGAGCGCCTAGAACCGCACGGCCACCACGGCCGGCTGAAGTTGTTCAATCCTCCCGAAAACAGAAATTCAAATTGTCAGGGAAATAAGGAATCTGACTTGATAATAGGTTTGAAAGTGCCCACTACCCTTCCCATCGAGTCCACTTTAAGCATCTTCCAAAAATTTCAAGAGAATTTCATAATTTATACCCAACGAATTCATCTGTTGTACCCTTACACAGAACCTTGTAGGACAGAATGGTCGCAAAGTCAGTCTGAGAATGTCTTTTATAATAGCATCTTCGTTTTCTTCTTGCTGCGGTTGCAACTCAGCTACCGACTTTGACGAATGCCTTACAAATGATATTAATTCACGATGAATTACCAAAAAGTCTCCCACGTAACTAATACATTGCATCGCAAATTGCGCTACCAAATTCAAACTATGTGCTGAAAAACGAACATATATACCTCTCGGATCCAACTGAGTAATTCTACTTTGTAAACCTGTTAAATATCCTCTGACATCATAAAACTGAACGACAGTATTTTACGTAGTGTGTCTGAAAGTTCGGCTAATGGTGTCGTATCTCAACGGCAACTTGGCGCACATGTGTTTGCATGCGCATGGGTCCTCAGAGTCTTGGGGAGAATCGATACACGGCATGCACTGCTTATGACTGGTTGTGTAAAGAGACTGCGACCAGTTGAACGTAGTCAGTGCGAGAGGGAGTGTCACAGCGCAATGGAGCGACGTGTGAACATTACGTTCTGCTACAAATTGGGAAAGAATGCAAGAGAGACACATGGAATGTTGGTACAGATGTACGGGAGGGAAGCTGTGAGCAGAAAATGTGATTACGAGCCGGCCGCGGTGGCCGAGCGGTTCTAGGCGCTACAGTCTGGAACCGCGCGACGGGTACGGTCGCAGGTTCGAATCCTGCCTCGGGCATGGATGTGTGTGATGTCCTTAGTTTAGTTAGGTTTAAGTAGTTCTAAGTTCTAGGGGACTGATGACCTTAATAGTCCCATCGTGCTCAGAGCCATTTGAACCATTTTTTTTTTTTTTTTGTGATTACGAATGGTTTAAACTTTTCCGTGAAGGGAGGGAAACAACTGAGGATGAGCCACGTTGAGGCCGGCTATCGACAAGGAGATCCCCCAGAAAAGGTTGAGAAAGTGGGACAAATGCTGGAGAAAGATCGGCGACGGACTCTCAGATTGACTGCGGAGGAATTGGGCATTAGCAACGGCACAGTGCACACCCTCATCTGCGATGATTTGGGTTAGCGGACGATCAGCTCCCGATTTGTACCGCACAAGTTCACAGACGAGCAGAAAGAAAACGGATGGAAACTGCTGGTGATTTCCTTTTAATGTGTGATCAGGATCCATTGCTCCTGAACACCATCGTCACGGGAGATGAGACATGGTGTTACCAGTTCGTTCTGGAATTAAAAAGGCAATCTATGTCATGGTGTTCACCTTCTTCCCCTGACCAAAAAAAAAACTGCAAAAATCCAAGGTGACAACACTGCTGATCGCCTTCTTTCACAACAACGGCATCATCCAAAAGGGATTTGTCTTGCAGGTCACACCGTTAATGCTACAGCGTATCCGGAGGGTTCGGCCGGAGTTGCACAGGACTGGAAAATGGATGCTGGTCCATGACAATGCCCCTGCACACTGCGCGATTTGTGTGTGCCAATTTCTGGCGCAGAAGATGGTAACTGTTCTTGAACACCCTCCGTAATTCCCTGATCTGGCTCCTGAAGACTTCTTCCTGTTTCCCAGCCTGAAGAAGGCCATGATAGGTGAAAGTTGTGCTGACGTGAATGCCATCAAAGATCGTGACAGCCCTTCTGCGATCGATTCCACAGCAGGCCTTTGCTGATAGTTTCTGGAAGCCGTGCGAACGATGTGAAAAGTGTGAAGTAATTGGTGGCGACTGTTTTTTTAAGGGCAATAAAGAACATTCGTTTGTATCTTTTGTTTTGTGTATTGACTGACGCCGACCGCGGTTGTCTAGCGGTTCTAGGCGCTCAGTCCGGAGCCGCGCGACTGCTACGGTCGCAGGTTCGAATTCTGCCTCGGCCATGGATGTGTGTGATGTCCTTAGGTTAGTTAGTTTTAAGTAGTTCTAAGTTCTAGGTGACTAATGACCACAGCAGTTGAGTCCCATAGTGCTCAGAGCCATTTGAACCATTTTTTATTGACTGACAGCATTATCCGAGCTTTTAAGACACACCACGTATTTCGCAAGATAAACGTCCAGTGACGTCTTAGATGACTTCCAACGATGTCCTAGAACTTACTGAAGCTACTTCATGGAAGCCAATCAACACTTCTTCAGCTTGCAGATTTTTATCGACAAGTCTGAAGCATATGGATATTTGTTCCTTCACTGATATGCTGGAATTCTCACCTGTAATGAGAGAATATTATGCGGCTTGTGATTTTTACTGTAGGTCGCTGGATGATGGGAGGACAATTTCATTCAATATATCGTGAGATATCGCCGCAGTCGAGAGTTCAACACACTTGTATCTTCCGCTCTAAGAGCAGCAAATGATGAATATTTTGATGCTTAGTCGGCGTGACCCCCAGTTGCTATTCCTTGCTTCAAAATCGCCCGGCGTACATTTTTCTTATGTCTAATTTATATGTTGAGATAAGACTTGACACATTGGTTCCATGTTCCGTAGTTGCCGGAGTAGTCACGTACGAACGCTCAAGTATACATTTTTCGCGAACCATGAAACGTTGAATTGCCTTTTACCACTGTGAAAATCCATTTCTTGCTTCATGCTGTCACGGGACGATAGGTCCGAAACTGTTCAGTATTGAGGAATTTGGATAATTTTTTCTTTCGTCCGTCTCAGTTGTTCAGCTTTAGTCGTTAGCGGTTTTGGGCTTACACACTCATTCTCACACCACACAACTGGCTATTAACCGTAACTTTTAGCACCGTATTGTGAGAATAGTTACGGTTAAAAGCAAACTGTGTGGTTTGAGAATGGATGTGTCAGCCCGAAACCGTTAACCGCTAAAGTTGAATTTTATATCAGTGCGAGTTATATGTACGAAACAAAAAATTATTCAATTTCCTCAAGATCCGTTTCGAACAAATACTCCACACGAATCCCTGTCTGCAGAAGCATCGCTAGCCGACCGGAGCACTATGCTGGAATGTCGTTTTCCATCCTTCATGGAAAGACCTGCCTGATGATTTTTTGCACTTGTTGCGAAAGTACTACGGGAATCGGCAGAAGGCACGTCCTGGAGATTCTTAGCTTTTTTAACTTAACATGCTTCTCCCTACGTCCAGTGTCGGTAGTATCCACCTGTGATGACGACGACACACATACTACGAATTTATCCATAGCGCCTACCAAACCTACTTTTCGAAAGATGCTCACCATTGTGTTTCAGCTTTCCACACGCACCCAATAATAATGCCACGTTTTGAAATTGCGAAAATCTCTGCTTGGGGAAGAGCTTTTTCTCAAAGAATCCGGTAAGTAGATCGTTTCTTTGCAGTAACTTTTGATATGGTAACACCCCTTTTTTTCTCAAAATGACAATTTTCAGGTCTACAATCTAAGCTCCCGCGTCCAAGCCGTTGTCTCTTGGAGAGCAAAGAAAAAGATAATAATCCATATTACTTGAAAGCAACTTTACTGAAACTATGACTCACGCCGCCAATATCTGATTGTAACAAACAAAAGAAGAAAAATTCAAGAATTTAAGCAGCCGGTGACAGTAGGATACCTTGTATTTCAATTTGTTCGTTATTAGTGCTTGTAATCGGCAAATAGTTATTTTAACCCTTAGCTTTCCAGGTTATTTTTTGTCACACTGTCCAATGTGCTGTCTAGCGGACTGCTATATTTAAATATCCATAAAAACTGCATCCAGAAATTTCAGTGTAACAGTTCATTTTTTATGTAAAATGTTATCTTAATACCACCCAGAAAGTTTATTTTTACGAATAAAGCGCTTAAATATTCAAAAAGTGAAAATTCCACTGCTATTACATTTTTGTTTCTAGTTTCCTTCTCAGAGGTTTTCTTTGCACTCGCAGTAAATGTTTGTAGAGAATTCAAGCTAGATTGGCGTCTGCCTCTTTTTTTTTTTTTTTTTTTTTTGGTCACAGGTGAAGCATGGTTTGCATTTTTCCAGTCATCTACAACGACTTCTAGTCTTGGTTCTGCTACACCCAAAACACGGTGAATGGATGCATGAAGTCCAGGGGATATGTTATAGTTGTTGATTAACTTTTTATGTGTAAGAGGCGGCAAGTGTCTTCCAAAAAATTATAGCGACTCACCTGAGTATTTTCTTTATGGAAATTGAGGAGGACAAAGACGTTCTCCCCACTTACTCCAACACGCTGAAAAAATGGCATTGGCCATTGTTGAACGAGGCTTCGACGAGCAGCGATATTTGTTTCGACCTAATATATTTCTAGCAGAATCTTTAGCTAAAGATTCAGTCTCTACACTTATTTCATAATCACTTTGATCACTTTCTTCATTCAAGGAATTCACTGGCAGCAAACCAAAATCGACTTCAATTCCACACTGTTCATATTCTGAATTATGTTCAATTACAATTTCGTTGTCACTACCTGATCCAATGCCACTTCCTGAACTGTCCTCGGACAATTTTAAAACATTATTCTCAAAGCCAAGGTTCTAATACGAACGGTGGACAAAGACCTGGCTATTTAATCCATTACGCAAAGTCCCAAGTGCGATCTCAGAGGCAGCTGACATGAGAGCAGTGACAGTATAGGTCCCAGACATGTTCATGTGAGTACTGACAAAGGAAACTACGACAGCTTCGAAAAGAGCAACTAGAAAACGCTGTAATCTCCTACCCCATCCCTATGCATTAGCAACAGAATTACAATAAACGCTAGTGGTCTGTGACACCGCACGGGAATGTTACGGGTGAAAGATATTGTTGATGAAAGGAGTGGGGGTTTTCTAGCGCGTAACTTGTAAGGAAACCCTTCACAGCTAGTCGAAAAGGCGGGATTCTATTCACAATACACTTGCTTTGTTATTGTGGGGACTGCATTTGACCTAGCCAGAGACAAGGAAGGAAAGGGGGAATGTGCTGCATTGTTGCCTTTGCATAAAAGTATTTCAAACAATCAATTATGTTTTAGGGGTTAGAAATATTGACCTCCACCTCATTGTTTTAATTGCTTACTACATTTTGATGATGGCAAGATAAAAACATTTTGATTCTTTTGTTTTTATGAGACTAAGTATCTTGTGGGTACGTGTTACAGTCCCGGAGCATCCACGAATTTGGCGCGCTTGTATGTAGAACACGCGAACTCGCCTTCACGATGAGTGCAAGACGCCTGCGACGGTGGCGGTGCCATCTAGCGGCTGCGTCAGCAACTGCCAGCAAGAGCCGCGGCAGACGTAGGCGCCACGTGCAGTGAACGCGCCGCTGCCGGCTGCAGCGACAAGAAAACAATCTTCGCAGCCAGCAGCCCGCTCTCGGGTCTCCGGGGAACAGCTGGCCAGGCGAGGGAGCGTCCGGCGGGAGTAATGGCCGGCCTAGGCCGCTGCCATTCGTCTGCGCGCCTAACAGGTTGCCTCACACACTGCCTCCCCCGCTATGCCCTTCGTTTTGGTCCCCTCCGCTCAGTATACTGCTGTTTTCCCGGAGAAAGCCGAAATTGTAGTCGTAGGAGCAATACCCACCAGAGATCAGCAACGAAGCTAGTACGACTCCGATGCTGTGGGTTACATAATTCACAAATTAAGGCGCCGCTGTTTCATCAAAGCTCACAGTGGCACCTATAACGGTCGTCAGATACAGTCGACAGAGGTCGCCCGATAACAAGGCATAGTGCGTCCGATCTCCGTCAGTTTTTCGCGGGATCAAAGAGGTTAGGTTCAAAAATGGTTCAAATGGCTGTCAGAACTATGGGACTTAACTTCTGAGGTCATCAGTCCCCTAGAACTTAGAACTATTTAAACCTAACTAACCTAAGGACATCACACACATCCATGCCCGAGGCAGGATTCGAACCTGCGACCGTAGCGGTCACGCGGTTCCAGACTGAGGCGCCTAGAACCGCACGGCCACACCGGCCCGCAGAGGTTAGGTAGTTTAAAATCTACTCTCTGTATGAAGTAGGTTACATTTTAACCTCTTAGGGTGAGATAGATACCACGACGCCTCTCTACTTGAAGACGACTGCTGGACAGCATGTTTTGCTATTAAAATGCGGCCAAATGTATGTGAAAGAGCTATTCTGTCTCGAAAAGAATATGGTGAGTACTGCACACTTTGTCCATGTGGCGTGTATGGTTTGACTGCGCGTTGTGCAATTTCAGAAAGATTACAATAAAACTACTTACTTATTATTAACGTAACATGAGGCTTCACTTAATCACTGCTTTTCCCGGCTGATTATCGTTATTTTGTTAAATAAATCTCAACCTGCGAACGTGTAGCAATGTTGTCTGTCAAGCAGTGTAAATGACACTTAAGTCCATGCACAAAAGTAATAATATATAAAAAGCAGACAAGCTACATGTATGATAAGTGATCTGAACTAAACAAGAGTAATGATTTTTAGTAATTTTCGGTGCTGTAGTATAATAGACTCTTTACTCGTTATTCGAGGTGGCAACACTTTTCTTTAAGCAAAATGAATAGTTTTGTCACGCAGTACCACACTCACACAACACTAATGTATTTTTTCCTGTCAAAATATTTCATAATAGTTGTTACGAGCCGTCCCGCGGTGGCCTCGCTGTTCTAGCCGCTGCAGTCCGGAACCGCGCGACTGCTACGGTCGCAGGTTCGAATCCTGCCTCGATCATGGATGTGTGTGATGTCCTTAGGTTAGTTAGGTTTAAGTAGTTCTAAGTTCTAGGGGACTGATGACCTCAGATGTTAAGTCCCATAGTGGTCAGGGCCATTTGAACCATTTGGACCAGTTGTTACGAAATAACCAGGTTTCATACCTCAGCAAATAAGAATTTATATCGCGTAAGATGCTGTTTACATTCATAGAAGTTAACTGTATTCACAGAATAACTGGAATTTATTACCTCAGTGTGGTTTGTGGGCCACCAATACACTATTATAGACGCAATTATGACCAACAACATTTATGTCTGTATAGAAAATCAATTTAAAACTGCCGCTGCAATATTTCACTAATATGGCGGCTAACGTAAGACAATCACTTATCGATTCTGCCTCAGGCCCTGTTTTACTGCTAACAAATAATATATATTAAATCTTTTTGTACCTTCACTATAGGCATTAACATTTGAAAATATTTCGCAATGTTAACCGCTTATTATTCAGCGTTTACCAATGAACCGCGCTGTAGATCAATAGCGCTAATGGCTGCACTCTTTTGTAGCACGGTAGCTCAGCGTGCTCGGTCAGAGGGTTAGCTACTCTCTGTAATTAAAAAACTAAGTGTACGGATCGACAGAGAACCTGAACGGCTGTCATCGGTCGTCCGCCATGAACAAATACATAGAGCAAAATGAGATTTATAAAAAAAGAAAGAAAAAAGTGGTCAGCGCGACAAGCTGTCAATCCTAAGGGCCCGGGTTCGATTCCCGGCTGGGTCGGAGATTTTCTCCGCTCAGGGAATGGGTGCTGTGTTGTGCTAATCATCATCATTTCATCCCCATCGACGCACAAGTCGCCGAAGTGGCGTCAAATCGGAAGACCTGCACCAGGCGAGCGGTCTACCCGACGGGAGGCCCTCGTCACACGCCATTATTTTTATTAGTACAACAGTTCGAACAAAACGATGGATTTTTCTAGGAGAAGCGTAGATAACAAAGGATTTATATTTTCATTATCTTGTTCATTGGTATTGTCTGAGATAATTTTTGTTAGAAAATATTAAATTATGTCGTTGACAATAATTATTTATTATTTTAATATCGATGAATTCCTTTTTATTATAACGAGAATACTATTAATGTTCATTCAAATTCCACACACAATGCTGTCGCGAATATTATTCTGAATAGAATATAGGCGTGAATATTACATCCTCAGTTATCGGAATAACTAGACAAGTTTTACGAATGTACACTGGTGTCCAAAATTAAAGCAACAAACCGCTAGTTCCCCATTCTGTGTCTAATTCGTGGTATAATCATACAAACTGTCAATGGACGTCAGTACGATCGTGTTCTGCACGGAAGAGGACTTTTCGGTCAACAGACAACCATACCAATGATGATATCAGGGCACCAACCAAATGTTATAGTCTTTGCCGGTTAGTGTCACATCCGCAGTCGCTGTGTTCGCAGTTACAGATGGTGCCTGCAGTACGGCACACAGAAGGCGCGTACCAGACTCTTTGCGGTGGAAGGCTTTAAGTTCAAATCTTTAATCTAACTGAATCATTTAGTTCACAAGCAAAATTAACTGGCACTGCAATTTTCATTTTTCATGAACGGTACTCGGTTTATTGTAACAATAGGACAGGACAGGAACCTACTTGGTGAATGATTTTAGGAGATTCACAGGTAAACAGTTCTGATTAAACTATGGTAATTGTACACTCGCAAAACACCACAAAGCTGAGTAACGCCGTTACAAAACTAGTTGACAATAAGCTGTGATGCAGCAACCTTACATCAGTCCATTCTCGTTGTAACGAAGTTGCTGACGACGATACTGCTGCTGGCTCCTTTCCATGATAATTAGCGAGCACGGGAGTTATTGGCAATGATACTAGCGTGGCGGGTTCTTGATGTTGCTGCAGCTAATATTTCCACCGCCCACGCTCGTCACTTGCCACGTGCCGCTAAACAATCACTCCTCCAGTACAGAGCATGCCATCCATGCGTCCGCACTTCACCAAGTCTCACACCAGAGTTCTCTCTCTGTGTAGCGCGCGCTGTGACGTAACATCCTCCCGCGTCCAGAGACACCGCTACTTCAATGATCTTATTCGTTGACAAAAACCTAACGTTTCCCTAAGATTCCCTCAGCGATTACTCAGCGATATTTACATAATATACATAATTGATTATACAGCAAAATAAACAAATTAATTCATACATCGTGTACATATAAATTTATATAAAGATAAAAGCAAGTATATACACAATAATAAATGGTCAAAGAGCACATCGGCATGAAAGCGTTACAATCGTGACGGATTGCAGTCCCACGGGTCCGGGTTCGATTCCCTGCTGGGTCGCGGATTGCCTCAGCTCAGGGACTGGGTGTTGTGTTGTCTTCATCATCATTTCATCCCCATCCGGCGCGCAGGTTGCCCAGTGTGACGTCGACTGTAATAAGACCTGCACCAAGGCGGCAGGACCTGCCCCTTAAGGGGTCTCCCGGCCAGTGACGCCAAACGCCCATTTTCATTGTAGGAAGCTAATGATCATTATTGGTAAATTATTAATAATGGTGGAGCAGTACCAATAGAACAGTACTAACTTGGATAAGGAGTTCTTTCGTCACTTTAATTATTGGAAATTACTACCATTGAAATAGTTAATAAGTAATGTTTATTATTTCTATAATCAAGGAACATTCACTTCCTTATACTGTTTAGCTCGGATGGGACATGTGATACCTGAATGTAGTATAATTTGAATGGTTGTAGCTATTTGGACACTGTAGCACATATCTATCTATCTATATCCGAATCCCGCTGCAGCTACTGCCGGGTCTGGGTGCTGATGAGTCCTCTCCATTTGGCTCGGTCCTCCCGCCACTTTTCTTCCTCCACTTGCTGCCAGGTCACACCTCTACTTTCTACAGATATTCTCACTCCCATTTTCCACAGTGTTATTGGGCGCCCTCTAGGTCTTTTCCAATCCATCTTTAGTTCTTCCATAATATTGGGGAGTCTCTGCCCATGCATCCTCTTAACATGCCCATACCATCTTCATCTCTTTCTTTCAGTTTCTTCTCTCATACTTTCTTGTTTAAGGTTCTTTCTAATCTCTATATTCCTTACCCTGTTCATTCTTGTTTTTCCCTTAACTGTTCTGAGGAATTTCATTTCCCCTGCTTGCAGTCTGCTCCAGTCCCTTTCTGTCATTGTCCATGTTTCTCC